>NC_073692.1:68587690-68676594 GCF_029784155.1 Uranotaenia lowii | reverse complement strand
GCAACCTGGTGCCGTATATTTCCCATTCGAACAACAAGATATGACTTTTCACCTCCCGACTATCGACTTAGGCTTCGGTCAGGTCTGACTTCTGTGGTGGGGTTTTCGAATCCAGAAAACGACGGCAGGAGGAAAGGCGAAGAACGGCGACAAAGTCGTAAAGATTGGTTTTATGTTCACGCATCGCGTGTCTTGGAAGGAACCTCCCCCATCATTTGGACCGATTCGTTGGTCCGCCCGTGCTACGGGATGCTGTTACCATTTATTCCCATTTCTAATGGTTTCAAATGTTGTTTTTACTAATCACCATTATCATTAAGGTTATTGTCGCAATAGCGCACGAATGGAAATAAGAATCGAAGGCGGAAGCAGTCCTTTTTGGAGAAGTAAGAACAATCAGTCTTCAATTTAACTTCAATTGTATGTATGTATGTATGTATGTTTGACCCACCAGTGGCTGGTAGGTCTTTCGACCCGAGTCGGTACGGGAAGTCTCGATCGCACATTCAAATATTGTTCATACTTAACTCATCAACAATATTTGCAGCACAACCAAGGGGTCCGTTACCACTGGCTTGGGACAGGTTTTACTCATCTCACTCCCTTCCAACTGTTCAAAACAAATAAAGAATCCTGAAAAGGTACCTAAGTAGCATATTCATGATTCCAAATTTGCCGAGATACTCCGGCTGGCTTAAACCCACAATCCATTGTATATCAGTTTTCTGCTCGTTTGATGCCCTGTCCTACCCCCCTCTAATCCCCAAGAATAGAGTTAAGCTATTTTAAATATATAATAAATAAAAAGTTACATATTTTTCCATCTTACCTTTCAACCAATCACTTCGCTTACCTCGTTGTTCTTACTCCCAACTTCGACTTTATAATAATGAACTGTATGTTTCCATATCCTTAACCTGGCATTTAGTTTGATTACCAAAAAATAACAGAAGCAAGAAAAATAATACGATTTAGAAAAAATTGATAGCTTACAACAATTACCGATTTACCAATTTTCTGTAACCTGGACATAATTCCTGAAAATCAAAATGCATTTAATATGGGCATATGTTTCATTCAATGCGCTTGCAATCAATCGATTGATTCTAAATGCGTAGAATACCTGGAATAGTAAGGGAATAATTTTTCCAAAAGTATTTGGTTTGTTAGCGCGTTTTTTCATTTAAATTTATATACATTCCAATGCATTTTTTAAGCAACTCGACACTCACGCGCACGCAGCCCACACAAAAAGAATTAAACTTAATAAAAAGAAATGTTTTTATTAAACATAATTTATGTGATGTGAAATTATGATAAGGGAAAAACACATAAAGACTTTTTGATTTCTTTAAAACGATCAAAGCAATCGATGGCTGTTACTATTCCACCACTTGCTGGTAAATAAATGAAAAAAAAAACTCCAACATTCCTCGGTCGTGGAAACCAAACTTTTGATCATCACTATTTGCACTACCTCCAAAAAAAATCCTTCCTTACAATCTGGATTTTCCATCGGTACCTATTGTGTAAAGTTTGGTATTGGTACCTATTTATAGAGACTCATACTACGCGACCCGTGGAAAGGCTGCTAAACTGGCTGCTGAATTTGATTTTATTTGCGTAGTAAATTCTTGAGTTATGCATAAACTTGAAAGGAAGTACCATCCCCCTTCGGTTCTCCCCATTGAATGAATGGGTGAGAACTTAATATTCATAAAAGTATTTTTCGTACTCAACTCAACTTTTTGATGAAAAATTAAACAAAATATGAACACAATCCACGTATTCTGGCGTTAAAAATGTAAAATAAGTACAGCAGCAAAAGTCATAGGAGAGTGACAGTATAGTAACAAAATCGGAAAGCTCTCACCGGGATTCCCTGTCCTTGTGGTCCAATCTGTCTGCCGTCCACCGAATTGTGACATTCATGTTTGGTACACGTTCAGCTTCTCCTGCCAAAAAATCACTAATATCCTTTAAATCCACTCCACATATTATTTCCTATGAACACTCAAAGAAATCTTTCGTTTTCTTGCAAATTACACTTTCACTTTTTCAAACCATTAGGATTTGTATCATTGATAGACAAAACTATAAAAATTGCAGAGCAACAAAAAGACTGAAAAACGCGTCCGCATCCGAGCAAGGCCTACTCGAAACTCCTTTTCAATTTTACTTCAATTGAACACTAAATAGGCACTTCTTTTAATTTAAAAAAAAAGTGATTGACTTCATGATTAAAACATGTGAATTTAATCTATGTAGTGTCCGATTCTTAAAGTACCCCAGATTTTCAAACGATACGTAATGTCATTTATTTTGTCAAGTTTGTAACTGAAACTAAAAAATTCTCATCAGTTTTGTGTATTATTTATTTATTAATTTTCTTTTATTACAAGACTTGCTTGGTAGATTCGCCTCTATATTTTGTGTTAAACCGTAATATTCTCTGCTATGCTATGCCTATATTAGCTTGTTTGAATGGATATTTCCTACATGTTTTTTAAGTGGTTTCCGACATGTTTTTTACACTTATTCTATAAATCTCTGTGTTCTAGTCATTTCCAATTAATACGGTAGATGCTTCGCTTGAACTGAAAACAAAATACTTGGAAAAAACTCCACGGGAAAGGGGGTTTATCCTAGGCTTACTAGATACTTTCAGAAAAAAAACGATAGTTATCACGATAAAAAAACGGAACATTTAGGAAATTCCTAAAAACCTAATGTGTATGACCACTCATATACATATGTTTATGTTTTTTCAGCTCAACTAGTTCATAGAAAGTAATGAAATATGGAGAAATGAAATTTGTTTAAAAAACTGGGTTCTCAAGAAAAGTTCTATGTTTGTATACAGTAGTTTTTCGATTTTATCACTGTTCAATTTTATCAATACTCGCTAAATTTACGTTCGGTTTTATCACAGTTATTGTTTAGATTTTATCACGCAGTTTGAGAAACCATTCCGAAACCATTTCCAGGACCTTAATTTTCTTTCAAAAGTGTAGAGCGGTTCTGTCCATGACATTTTTCATGGTTTATGTTATGGTATATAAATGTTCAATGATATGAAAATGCCATTATACTTAATTGAGCTGTATAGCTGTATTCAAATTCGTCATTTGTTTTTTAAAAACATTTGCCATAATCAATATAAGTATTTTAACGCCACGCTAATGTTCGTGCTGTTATTCGTACTTGGTTAGCCGCTCTAAAAACATTGATTTTTTGGTTATGCAAATCATATATATGTAGATATTGATGAATTTAAGCGTGATTAGTGTCTCTAATTTCTTTTTTAATTTGTTTATTTGAAAGAATGGTGTGCGTCATCCTGATTGGGTTGCCTTTAGTATTGTATAAATAGAAAATCTGGATGATCTAAATCAGGGGTGGCCAGGATTTTCAACAGGCGGGCCAAATTTTAGTACTGAGACTTGCTTGCGGGCCACACAACAAATTTTTCTTTAATATTAAGTGAAAACGAATTTCAGTGGGTTACTTAAAGTATAAATTTAACCAAACATATTTTTTACATGTTTAAAAAAAAAGATTTCCGAGATTCAGTATAGATATTTATCAATTCTTCTTCATTTGATCAAGCTGACAACTAACTGACAAGATTATGCCTTCAAATTTCAAAGATTATGCCTTCAAATTATATTTAATTTCCTTGAAAATACTTCACACACATAGCGTGTTTAGCAATTTTTTGGGCTTATTCATCCCATAAAGATCACTCTGCAGAACGGGATTTTCAAAACAAAATACTCTTTCTAAGCTTTTCGCATTTCAGATGAAATTTTCTTACGCTTTCTAATGAAAATAATGAAAAATAGTATGAAAAGAATTCTCCCTTGT
Source organism: Uranotaenia lowii (assembly GCF_029784155.1). NCBI lineage: Eukaryota > Metazoa > Arthropoda > Insecta > Diptera > Culicidae > Uranotaenia > Uranotaenia lowii. The sequence goes on along the minus strand of NC_073692.1, from coordinate 68,672,727 downwards.
TATATTCTTGTGTTGTTCTTGAATAAACATTCCAAATTTTACATACTTAATCTGAATGTTTAAAATTTTAATGATCGTTCTTTTAAAATATTCCATATGATCAAATTAATTCGATAAGTAGGAAAGCCGTTCATAAAATGAATAAAAATTATTTTTTTCAAAATTATCATTGTCATTTTACCTTTTTGATATAAAAAAAAACAAGAAGAAGCAAATGACTATTAAAAATATATTTTTCAAAAAGTCCCCTTTCTCCGTAATATGTAAGTACCAAATTAGTTCAAATTGAAATTTAGATGATTTTTACCTAACTGAATATTTTAATGGCAGAGTCTGGCTTTAAAAATATGATCATTTATTATTTTGCCTGCTTATTTCATATTTTTAAAATTATTTTCTCTCGTAATTTTTGGTGAACTTACAGATAAAAAAGCTACACAATCTTAGGGGAATTTTTTATTAGTCATCTCGCCTGTCAAATTGTCGTTGGTGGAGCTTTTGTGGTAAATTTGGAGAGAAAATGAAAAACAAAGCACAATATCTAGCGATCAGCGTTTAATGCCCAACTCTGTCTATTAGTTTATATACCATTGCACGTATATCAAAAATAAATTGACCTTTTTTTTTTTGTTGAAGTTAAGTACAAATAAAGTGTGTGAGTTTTTATATTTTTTTTATCAATTTTAACATGCTAAATAATTTTTGTTGGTAAACAAAGTTTCGAAAGTAGAATTCGAATGACAAATAGTAGAAGTTTTGTATAAATATAACTCTGATAATCCTGTAATAACAATATAATATGATAATTTTGGAACTAAATTCCAATTATTTTGAGCTTCTCTTTTCCTGTTTGATTAGTTTCAATCGAAGCTGACAAATAAAATTTTGGACAATAAAGTCAAAAGATACCAAATTTACGTTTTGCAAAAATCTTGTAAGTGACTTCAAATAAGCAGAATTTTCAGCTCAAAATAAACATAAATATTTTTTTTTCTTTCTCATTATGATTTTAATGTACCGTAATCCGGGGTAATATTGATCACTTCAATATTTTTTGATTATTTTTTCTGTAAAGGGGAATGTGGCATGTTTCATATGTTTAAAATCAGTGCTCAACTCCAATGAACGTAAAACATGGTTGCAGAAATTTATTAGACCACTTTAAATTTGACAAAAAAATCGATTTCGTCTCTGTTTTGAATTTGATGCTTTGGGGTTACATTGATCAGTCTCGATTTTGACGGTTTTAACGAGTTTTCTCGATCACAAAAGATACAAAACACCTTCATAATAGTCATAAATGCAAGTTTAACAATTTCCTCTTGCTTTTCAATGTTTTCTTTTAAAAACATTTAAAATTAAAAAAAATACTATTATGTTGCATACATTTAGGGGCAAAAATTAAAACAGTTGCTAAATAGTTTGAGCTAAAAAAAATACAAATGAAATTTTACCTTTACACATTCCTCTACTCCCTCCAACTATTTTCATTATTTCTTCAAAGTTAACCATTAGATAGGGTTTCTATCCATTTGTCCAATACGGGCTTACTCTTGGAAAATGTTCTTATTTTTTAAATATCACAAATTTTCCACAAAAAGACTATAAAATGTGACTATAAAAAAAGAAGTTCTTCCACATTCAACAAGACGTTTGCTTCTAAATGATTTTTGGTTTCATCAGGAGAGCTGTTTGTTTGCAACCCTTGGAAAGTAGATATTTTAAGATTTTGAAATTATATTTTTACTAACAGAAAAAAAATTAAATACAGACCAAATTTTGTCTATTTCATACTCAAATCATAGGCTTTCAAACGTAGAAAATAGTATTCAGAAATTCGAACTAAAGACTAAGTTATTGATGATAATGTGCAAAAATTAATTTTTGGTTACAGATACCCCGGTGATCACAGTTACCCCGTTTTACGGTATTGAGTTATTCGAGTTCTTTCCTAATTTACGAGCATATCTCCCTGACACCTTCAAAACTCTTCAAAAATAGACTAGTTTCCGCTTGAAAACTCTCAACGCTTCCAGATTAGTGGAGGCCACTTTCAATACCATTTGTATGATGCGACTTATAGCAAATATTTATTGCATAGTACGTGATTGCAAAGAACAAACAATTTGTAAAATGTTGTAAAAATTAAAGAATATGAAAATGTCTCTCTTTTGCTTGAAATAGTCGGTTTTTTTAAATAATGTAGAAGGAAAACATCCAATTCTGAATATGCTTCGCGGGCCACAAAAAGACAGACCATGGTTTGGCCACCCAAGATCTAAATGAAACTCTGCTGGCTTTGCCTTAGAATATGTAAAAAGGATTCAGATTTCTGTTTTTCTACATATGAAAAAGAAGGGATTATCTGCCCATAAAGAAAATTTAAAAAAACACACTTTAAAAGTCAAAGTTGAGCAAAATTAAAAACATCTTTCGAAAAGTTTAACCTTCTAGTTTATCCAAGGTGTAAAGATTAAAATATTGAAATTCAAAATCTGCAGAAGGTAATTTGATATTCTACATGGTTTTATTTCAAGAAAAAAAAATTTAAAATGGCTTTAGAGAGGAATAATTTGAACTGAAATCGATCCTTCGTGTTTCGTAAACTTTGTCAATTACATCTTATGGTCAAAATATATTGATACAAAACGTTTCCACTATTGAAAACAATACAAATCATTTACTTAAGACAATGAAAATTCATTTTTCCAATTTTATTTTTAGTTTCGCCAAATTCACGGTTTCGTGAAATTTACGCTGAAATTTTTATTTTTGACCATAATAAAATCATAAAAACAACTGTACTGCGAAGAGTAATTAAAAATCCGAAATTTGAAGAATATTTTTATTCTGTTTTAATCATCTACCATGTTAATTTAATTGAAATCGTCCACTCATTCATTGTTTAATTGAAAATATTTTTTTTGCCAATAGTCCTGTTCTATTTTATTTTGAATTTGACTTTTTCCTTAGTTTTACTTTCAAGAGACTCTGCTGGTATTCTGGAGAATCATCTGAAGTCTGGAGCAATCATCATTTGAAAGCAAATTTCAGGAATATTTTCTTCAATAGAAAATTTGAACATCTCCAGAACGTGCTCAAAGATCGCTTAACTGAACCAAGTTGTTATGGGGATGCTAAGATAAACTTCCAAGAAGAAAAAGTTCGATTTGGCCCGGTTGCCCAGATTTCGTAAAAAAAAGCCTGGATTTGACACAGATTTATTCACTTTATTCCCAAATTTGAATCGAAAAACTTAAATTGAATCATTACATTTTTTTTTTATTTTTGCGTGAAGAAAAACTGTTACAATTCCATACTGTGCAGTTCAAGGTGAGAAACTAGCCAGATATTTTAAACAATACGATTTTAATGTAGCCTTCCAATCTTTAAACAAAGTTAAGAATACTATTTTCACAAAAACTAAAGACAAAATACCAAAAGATAAAACAGCAAATGTGGTTTATAACATAAAATGTGGAGGATGTGAAAAATCCTGCATTGGAGAAACAAGTCAATTCTTACAAAAAAGATTGGGACAACATAAAAACGATGTTAAAAACAAAAAAAATAGGAGGAACCGGACTTGCACAACATAGTATCGAGTACGGTCATGTTTTTTATTTTAAAAACACCAAAATTTTAGAAAAAGTCTCGAAGTACTACACCAGAATCTGTGCAGAACGGGGCGACAACGACGTTGTTAACAAACAGAAAGATTCAATTAACTTCAAATCAGCATACAACTCCATTTTACCAAAGATCAAGACACTGACAGATCAATGTAAACATAACATCAAAAACAAACAACAGACAGCGAATAACAGTACGACGATCGCTAGATAAAGTAAGATAATTAGTTCTTGTAAAATGGAAAATTATACTATTAATAAAATTAATTTTAAGGTCCACTGAGGAGGAGCGAAACGCCAAAAGAAGCTCGAAACGTTTGGACCAACTGGCAAGTAATTTCGTTTTTATTTTCGCCGTAAAAAGTCGATGATAACATCAAACAAAACTTCATTTTATAAAACTTAATTGTAGACTCACAAATGTATCTTATTTAAATATAAAAATAGGAAATATAATAGATAAACTATGAGAATCGTTCCGATGTCGCACACTTGCTATTGGATGATAACTTTCAATTTCCCAATGACCGATCACCATTTCCTGTCTCTCAATCTCTCTCTCGCTATCTAATGACTTCTGTCATATCTAAGGTGACAATCAAGGGGTCCCAAAACGATCAGCGGAAACGTTTAAAGCAGCGGTAACAAAAACTTAAAATCAAGTTTAATCTCAATCATCATGAACAGTTTTTCGTATGCCTAAAATACGATGTATGTGTTTTGATGAAAAAATACTAGGCCCTCAGATCCAAAGGGGTGTATGTGACAAAATGGTCGATTTTCAGTTAATGATGCCAAACGATTCTTCATAGGTCAAACTATATTTGGTGTTTTTTTAGGTTTTTCGATTTTTTTTACATACTTTTACGTTCGAGAGCAAAATACATATTTTCGAAAAATATATGGACAATGGCCAAACACAAAAACTTCAAAGAACGTTTTCTCGAAATAAACTTTTAAGCACTTATACCCCTTTGGCTCCAAGGGCCTCATATATTTTCAAGTGTATTATTTTTTATTTTAATTAAATGATTCCGTGGTGTAGACCAAATTTGTTTGGATATTGCATGGATTTCGGGTTGAAAATTTCGAAATCAAATGCCCGGATTGTACCAGGTTTTTAGATAAAATCCTCCCGGACTATACGGTTCCGATATGTTTGGAAAATATTCTGGCAACCTAAAATGCTAAGAACAAAGCAAGTTTTTTAATTTTTTCTTGTATAAACTTTTAAAAGATGCTACTTACTTTTAAACTGTGAACCAGAGATGGGTCTTGACTCAAATATTCAGTAAGCAAAAATTTTTTTTTTGTAGAGAAATGAATTTAACTGTAAGTTGAAATTTCAGGGACTAGACAAGATGAAAATTAATGTTGAAAAACATGCGAAAAAAATTTGCCTTGTCTCCCGGTAGGACTTGAACTCACATCTTGCGCCACAGTAGTTATACTGGTCGATCATCGACACTCGACCAGTCTAACTTTCATACGCCAGGCTGTCTCCTGTAGTAGAATGTTAATACATGGGCCCCGGAGAGGCGCAAGATGTGGGTTCAAGTCCTTCCGGGAGACAAGGCAAATTTTTTTTCGCATGTTTTTCAACATCAATTTTCATCTTGTCTAGTCCCTGAAATTTCAACTTACAGTTGGATTCATTTCTCTACAAAAACAAGGTGCTACTTATTTTGAGAAAAAAAAAGACATTTAAAAACATTATTTTTGAAAGACATAATATTTTCTGTGCTGAACCAATCAATCTAAATTGAGGCTAAATTTCCAGTCATCACTATAGGCCGGAATTTGTTTCTCTACCTACAGGAATCCGGTTGCACTTGCTGACTTACATCATTTCACTATTGTGAAATTCTTCTCTATGAGCGTTATAAATAATTCCTGTCTTCTTTACCCAACAAAATTCAATGGAACGAAATGCATTGAAAGCATTTATTGATTTTTCATGAATATCCTCGTCAAACATGACCGACAACGGGACAGCATCGCGACGTTGCACATGCGTTTATAATCTTGTTTTCTATTAAAAGCTGAAAATCATGAACCTCAAAAAAGATACATCACCCAGACAGAGGACGTTCCATTGTACTAGCAAGATGTGTTCGGATTTGAACATCTGCCTATTTCTTGACAGCTTCAGCACGGTCCCGGCAAAAACTATCGACAAAAAGCATATCTATTTTCATAAATTGGTAAATCCTGCAAAACAGGACCCCGAACGAAGATCGAAGAACGAAGATCGGAAAATAGGAAACCGGTAAGGAACACCTTCCCTATCTGCCCAAGAAACTCGCCGAAACGATCGTCTTCGGGAGATTGTTGTACCTACTTATTGTTGCTAGATCAGTTTGTTTCTTTCACTTCTTCTAGGATTTTCCTGATGGCCAACAAAAACACTGTAAGGCACACGCAGAAAGCGGTCGTCGGCACACGTGCGTGCCATCATCGAAAAAGAGACTCCGAAATGCACACGTTGCATTTATCGAAGCTTATTGTTATGATTGGCGTGTTGTGAGGGTGCCGTTTAAGAAAACCAAATATCATCGCCGATTGCCGTCCTTCGAGATCGACACGGACACCGACAACGGGGGTGGATCTTGTAGGTGGAGAAAGGAACATCAACAATCCGATCAGATCCGATCCGTGTAGCAGGTCAAATGCGGGATACAGCTGCCGTTTCGATGGCAACCGACTTCGAGGAATATGTGGCTGATTTTTCACCGGACGCAAAAGGACAACTGTGTAAGCAGTTCGGATTGTTCGGTTCCACTGAGTCGCATTGTTAGCTATTGATGTATAGAATCAATAGGCCTTAATCTACGTTCTATTCTCCTTTGCTGCGCTCCAATGACTTTGGTCATTGAAAGGGGTATAACGAAAATGTCGATTTCTCGATAAAACAAAGTGGAACGGCGAAACATAAAATTTCTAAGGCTGTTTTCACCAAAAAAGTCTTTATTCACTTATACCTCTTTGGCTATGATAGTCCTTATTTATTTTCAAGTTACTTTAAAGCCCACAGTCAGGTCCTATTGATCTTGGATCGATCTTTTCGACTCAGATTTTTCAATAAGTAGATAAAGAGATCTGAGAGTGTACCCCATCAACATTGTCCAGAAAAGTTAAAAATAAGGCGTTGCTACGCTCATATCCAATCGAAAATACCAAAAAATGTCATGATTTGATACTTGTTGCTATTTTTAGGACAATTGAAATGTTTTAACACTTCTACGTTCGAATTTTGTTGAATTTATATTTTTTTTTCCTTATACGGTTACATACTTTTGTCCCATAAAATTCTGATGATGAAAATTAAAGTGGGCTTTACTCATTTTTTTTAATAAAAGGTAGTCCTGAAGGACTCAAATAGAATCAATCAGTAGGGGAGAATGGAGATATTTGATCCCCTATTTTTATTTTCATCTTATCTTTTTGTGAAAATTTAGCAACTCGTCGTCTTTTACTTTTTCTGACAGTATGTTATTTCAAGTTTACATGCTCCAAAAGTTAGAACGAAACATGAACTCGTAGATGAACTAGAAGCATTTTCGTGAGTTTCATAAAAATATGATAATATTTAAGTTACAGGAGACTTGATTCTTTACTAAAGGATTCTTGATTTTTAATTCAAGGTGTCCTAACCCGCAATTTTCTGGTTCTGGTTCTGCTTCAATGCGCAATCTTCTGGTTTTAGATAAATACAGTATTTTTAGTTCTTTTTACTAGAGAATTACTGGATAACATGAGTTCAAAAAATAGTGTGAGTTGGCTGGGAAGATGAGAGCTTTTGATGTAGACTCAGTTGTGGTGGTGTTGTATGAGGCTACTAAGGAAGTGTGCATAATTCAGCAATCTTATGTGTGTGGTGTAAAGGGATGAAGTGTATTTTAATCATTTTAATATCACAAGATTTTGGGAGTGTGGAGGTATTCGTTTGTACCTCAGCAAGAGCGTGACAATTTTGAGATGCGCATTAATGCTCATCGAGCATGTGGAGGAAAAGGAACAAACCGGATCGTAGCAAGCGATGGTCGGAACAGCCGAGCGAGCAGTAAAACCTGGTGAGAGCTTTCCAATGCACATCTTTCTTGTTGAATCGTGTTGGTTGATTTTCATTCGAAGTTCACAAATGCTTTTGAAGTTTCAGCAGTTCTTCGATGGATGCAAAGCTTTATCATTCCGATATTCAATTTTTAAAATTCATTTTCAGTAAAATTTCAAAACTTACACATATATAAATTTATACTTAAGCATTTCATTATCTTCTTAAAATGTTCAGTAAACATTACTTTGCAATTGAGAAAGCAGAAAAGTTCGGTTGTTCGTGGAAACTGAATAAATTAACCGGAAAATAATTTTTTGTTCTTTCTTCCTTAGTTTCATGATTTTTTTTTTTCAAACGATGAAGGCGAGTTGTTGTTTGGTTGATTTTAATCAATGTATAATTGTACATTTACAGCTAAATTACCCGGAATCAACTACGCGTCTGTATTTTAATTAACATATAAAAAAAACTTACAGTTGTAGAAAGAATGTTTGTTTTATGTAATGTAATAATTTTTAATTTCAGAAATAACTCATAAGCATTTAATTTGTGTAGGTTCTACACATGGAGAAATGATCAAAGTATTATTTAGCAGCAAATTTTAATTTATATTTTACAGTTCAAATTGCTCATGAAGTTAAACATTGATAGATAATGGAGAGATTCTAGATAGCAACAATCTCTTAATTCCAGATTCCCGTGGACAATATTTCTTATTATAGGAATAAATATTATTAATTGTTGGCATTTTTTCTTTACTTCTTTTAAACAATCCGTTTTTATGAATTATTTCTTGTTGTAATAAAAATAATTTATTGATCATAATATCATGTCGTATTATTCGGATTATGAAACGCATTTTAACTAATTTCAGAGTGGTGAGATGGCATATCAACAATTAAAATTTATATTTCACTCATATAACAATACTTCTTCTTTTGTTATCTTTTAGGTCACAAGTTCACAGGTTAGCACGTTTTCGTTGGATTGATTATCATGAGCAATTTTTCAGCAAATTTGAAATATTCAGCAATTATATCTTTTCAATTTAATTACTTTCTCCCCCTTTTTCAGTCTAAAGAAGTCTTATTTTTATTACTTTTTCATATTTCTTTCATTTGTTTTAGTATGTGGAATTTCATTCATTGTGACATATGTAGGTATTTACAAACGTCTACATATTTATCCGTATCGCCAATACATTCATTCATAGCCCTGGTATCTCTGATAATCTCTTATTCAAACTCCCATTCATATCATAGTTTAAAATATCAACTTTATTAAATGGATTTTATTGGGAAATTAATAAATTGTAATTATACTTAACTTATATTAATCATATAAAAAATATTTTTAATTCAAGATACATTACGATTTGAGTTTTCTGGAGCGTTAGTAAAATAAACAATGATATATATCTTACTAATTTTTAGGGAAATCGGGTCTTCAGGAATATTTCGTCTGGCTTTTATTTTTCGCAATGCAGAAAATTTCGGACCATCAAAACTGTAGATTGTTTTTGAATTGATTAATAATTTACCATAACATTACAGTAGTAAATTTTATATCCATTTGTTTGAATATCGTGCATCCATGCAAGCATTGCAGTTTGCATATTTCAAATAACTGATCTTCATTAACGCAAATTTGATTTACAGTGTGGACATCAGCTGCTGTATAGTGTACTAGCGAACCTTCTAGCACAGCAAACAAGCAATATATAATGAAGCTTTTATTAATATAAGTTACATTTTTTCCAGCCGATAAAGTACGTGCAATTTTAAAATTCAAAATTTTTATGAGTAATTTTACGATACATAAAAGTATATTTTCTGATCTAATCAACAAACCAATTCATTTTACAGCAGCGGCGCCACTCAGCATTATAAATGGATGCAAAAATCGGGTCATAAATTACCACCTAATTTTATATTTTATTGAATGTTTTTGTTTATATTTTTGAAATATGTTAATCTTACAATATTCTATATACTATATTCTTTTTCTATTTCATTACATTATAATACTGCAAATTTTAAACCATATATTTTTAAATAAATCGACAAGGGTAGGGGCATCAGGGTATCCTCGTGTTGCAAAAGGAGCGGGTAGCAGTATGTGCTTGTTACCCGTTTCGAATACCGGACGTTTCTCAATTTATGTCAAGGGAATTTGGCATGGTTGTGGAAAAGATCGTATTTGATTACTTTTTGTGAAATAAGGACGCACTCTTTTTTCGGAAGCCTTGGGGGCGGGATTATAATTTGCATGCTATCTTGGTTAGTCAACAATATAGTTATAGTTTCTCGAGACTTTTCCCTTACAACCCTGGAAACCGTAAGTGACTCTGCTTACGATTCCATTCCCTTATAAGTCTCATTGAGGGGTTATGACTGTGTTGCGTAGTAGCCAAGATGGACGCGTGGGTTATTTTTTTGGCCATAACCGCGGCGCTGCCGCAAACCCAAGGTGGATACATACAGAATTACTGGATAACATGAGTTATTGAACAAATATTAGTAATTTCATGATTACCAATGATCACGTGTACTACTTCAGTATTTTGGCCCAGATGGATTCACAGCGAATTCCGCAAATTCGACAATTGTTATTGTGAAAATCTGTTTTTTTCGCTTTTGGACCTTTAGGGTGAAGAATAACAGCCCGTCAAATTCACAGGTCTATAACTAAAGAAACATCCCATGTAATCCATGTAGGACGGAAGTCCTGGTTCCTTTCGTTGACTTGTTACGTGCTTTCCGGGCTGGTCTTGAAATTTCTTTTTAACCGGTTCAGAAAGTTTAAGTAGCTACGCTCATTGACTTTTTATAAGCAGAGTTTAGTATGCGGTATTCTTCCTTAGTGTGCTTGTTGAAGTTTCGGAGTGCACGTTTCTTGGCCGCCTTCAGTCGCCGCAGTTCATTTGTCACCCAGGGAGTCCGCAGATTTGTAGCCACCTTACGTTTTGGAACATGGCGATCAATAATGTAGTTGAGAATATTAGAAAATGTCTCAGCAGCTGCGCTTGGATCAGAAGGATCGAGCTCAACTTCCCATTCGATGGACTCAAGGACGAGAGAGATAGCTTCAAAATCCACGTTCTTGAAATATTGATAGAAGGATGCCGTTCTCTTCACGGGAGCATATATTCTTGCGGCATCGAGAGAGACCACAGGGTGAATGGGTGGAACATCTTTGACAAGGGGAGTGATGGTTCAGAACAATTTACCTGATTCGGTTCCTTGAATTTTGCCTTCGATGCCCAAGAGGTGCGATGGGTTTGCTCTGAACCACCTTTGATTGATTGTCGCCCAAATCGTCCGTACGATAGTGATCCTCAGCAACACCGAACCAGTTTCACTGTTTCTAACTCCGCAGAACCGCCCAGGGATTCTTTAATCCGGTTAAAGGGCACTTCCTGATTGCTATTCGGCTTGTACAGTAGCAACAATTGCCACAACAAGAAAAAATAGCCACTATCAGCATTCGCACCCGTACAGCAATACGGATTTGACGTTTGAGTTGAAGATTCGGATTTTTGTTCGTAGAGAGATCTGACGTGACCGCCAGATGTTTCGGAGACTCGCAAACGCAAATCGGGCCTTTCTGATCCGGGTTTCGATGTCTTTCCTGGTACCACCATCAGGCGTTATCTGGCTACCAAGATACTGGAAGCACTCCACTTTCTCAACTTGTTGCCCAGCTACCATGAAACTGGAGGGATTTCCTGTGTTGATCTCCATCGACTTGGTCTTTCCGACATTGACTTTGAGACCTGCTGCCTTGGAAATTTCGGTTAGGTCGTCGAGTTTGCTCTGCATGTCCGGTTGTGTTTGGGCGAGCAGAACAATATCATCAGCCAGGTCAAGGTCGTTCAGTTGCTCCATTGTTAAAGGATTCCACGACAATCCAAGGTTCGGTGCACAGTCGATCGATCCAGTCAGAATCTCATCCATTACGATGAGGAAAAGTAGCGGTGATAAGATACATCCTTGTCTCACTCCAGCAGTTACCGGGATTGGTTCGGACAAGACACCATCGTGCAAGACCTTGCACGAAAATGCCTCGTACTGTGCTTCGATGAGATGGACTAGTTTCTCTGGGACCCCTCGTCGTCTTAGAGCCGCCCAGATGTTTTCATGATTAAGTCGGTCGAATGCTTTTTCAAAATCAACGAACACCAGCAGAAGAGAGTCCTGGAATTCGTTGATTTGTTCCAGTATGATTCGTAGCGTTGTGATGTGGTCCACACATGATCGTCGAGATCGGAATCCAGCTTGTTGCCGTCGGAGTGTAGCGTCGATTTTCTCCTGGATCCTGTTCAGGATCACTTTGCAGAGTACTTTGAGGGTTGTACAGATCAACGTTATGCCTCGCCAGTTACCGCACTCTGTCAGGTCCCCTTTCTTCGGGACCTTTACGAGGATACCCTGCATCCAGTCGGCCGGGAATGTTGCAGTATCCCAGATGTCAGCGAAAAGACGGTGCAACATTTGTGCTGACAGGGCAGGGTCGGCTTTCAGCATTTCAGCAGGGATGCAATCGATCCCAGGTGCTTTGTTGGATTTCATGTTTTTGATTGCCGCTTCTATTTCAGCCAGCGAGGGCGCTTCCGAGTTGACGCCATTTATGCGACTTACTGTTGGCGCTTCAAGCTGCGGGTTCTGTTGGCCATCGCTATTCGTGACTCGGAAGAGTTGTTCGAAGTGCTCAGTCCATCGTTTGAGCTGATCTGTTCGATCGGTCAATAGCCGACCTGCTTGGTCTTTCAGCGGCATTCTTGCATTAGTCCTTGCACCACTGAGGCGGCGAGAAATGTCATAAAGTAATCGGATATCTCCATTGGCGGCGGCTCTTTCCCCCTCTTCGGCTAGGGAGTTTGTCCAAGCTCTCTTGTCTCGTCTACAAGCTCGTTTAACTGCCTTTTCCAGCTCCGCATATCGTAAGCGGGCGGCTGCTTTGGCTGACCCGGTACATGCCTGCTCAATTCCGACTTTCGCCTTTCTCCGATCATCGACCATCCTCCAAGTTTCATCCGACATCCATTCACTTCTTCTTCCACAAACTTTACCGAGAGTACCATGGCTCGTCGTGATAAAGGCATTCTTAATTCCACACCACTGTTCTTCGACTGTTCCGTCTGTCGGCAGCTCCGAGGCTCGGGATTCTAGCTGTTCAACGTATGCCCTTTTCACCTCTAAATTCTCCAACCGGCGGACGTCGTATCGACACCCGACTTTCTCCTCGCGCCGTTGGACACGCGCAACTCTCAGTCGTATCTCGCCGAGGACGAGGTGATGGTCAGATGCAATGTCTGCGTTCGCTTGTTGCGGACATCAAGAAGGCTCCTTCTCCATTTTCGGCTGATGCAGATGTGGTCAATTTGATTTTCTGTTCGGCCATCTCGGGATACCCAAGTGACCTTATGTGCTGGTCGATGGGGGAAGAGCGATCCACCGATCACCATGTTGTTATTGCCACAAAATTCTACAAACAGCTCTCCGTTTTCGCTCATCTGTCCTAGGCCATGGCGCCCCATGATGCGCTCAAGGTCTTGATTGTCGGAGCCAATCTTTGCGTTGAAGTCGCCCAAATGGATTTGAATGTCACCCTTCGGAATTCTCTCTACCACGCTGTTCAGTTGACTGTAAAACTGCTCTTTCTCCTGCAAATCTGCAACGTCAGTTGGCGCATAACACTGGGCCATTGTAAGGTTTCTAACCCGTGTTCTAAATCTGGCTACGATTATTCTTTCGTTTATCGGTTCCCACTTAATGAGGGCCGCGTAGGCCTGCGGGCTTAACAGGAAACCAACTCTCGTTCCCGAGTAGCATGTTCTCCTCGTTTGCCAGAGTAAAGCAGGACTTGCCCGGACTGTGTCTTGTGTTCCCAGTATTAGGCCAACGGACTTCGCTCAGTCCCAGAATTTCAAGCTTGAGGCGGCTAGCCTCTCTAGCAAGTTGTTCCAGTTTGCCTTGTTGGGCAAGGGTTAAAACATTCCAAGTTCCAATTCGTGTCCGTGTTTTCATGCTAAAAGTCGTCGCCAAAGTTTCAGATCGGTCATTTCTTTCGGATTCCGTAACAAGTTATGAATCGGGAGCAGTAGGTTGTTAGCCTAAAGTCCCTATCCCGCGAAGCGGCTGCCATCTTGGACTTAGCTGGCGGGAGCCGCATTTCATAAATTCAGCCGCTTGCTGCAAGACAGACGCTGTTTGAGCCGCCCCTGACCTGGAGAACAGACGCTCGGTTGTTGTTGCACGCCGCCCCTGACCTGGGGAACAGACGCGTGCGGCCACCTTCTCAGTCTGCATGCGACCAAAGCATCCACCGGGGTTGGGTACCCGATCTCCGCTTAGGTTACTCGCACCCCAGCCGGCACCGCGGGGAGGTAGAGATAGGAGTTGTGAATAAGAGGTGATATGACCACTATGGGGTCTCGTGTTGCACATTATCCACCGTTTACCAGCCGGCTTCACAGTGTTTATTGTAATAGTTTATCATGCAGTTGATTGATCCAGTTTTTGCGTATTCTGTGCGATGGTGATTGAGAGCAAATATATTACGGTTTCGAAGTCGTCTTGTTGGCGCGTAAAAATTTAATTTGGAAAGAAGTTCTGCTGTATCAACTCTCTGCGAAACAATATCGTTTACAAAAGAAATCATTGCATACTCTCGCCGTTTTCTTAGTGTTTGGATGTCGATTAACATGCAGCTAGCCTCATATGATGGAAGACGGTGTGATGCCCAACTTAGCTTACGAAGAGCATATAATAGAAATTGTTTTTGTACTGATTCTATTCTTTCTTCATGAATACCTGGGAGAGGAGACCACACAATGCTACAATATTCCACAATGCCAATCGCCCTTGGCTTATATTAGTATTCACAAAGTGGGTTTTCCAACAACACATTAAAATAAACGCACTAGCAGATTTCGGTTATACTTAGATGTTTCGAGTATCAATTTGTTTACTATTTTTCAACTTATAACTATGGACAAATAAATAGGGACACGAACGGACGACGATTAAAGTTTCGGTGCAAGATCAACGGATAGTGGAGTGCGACTGATCAGTCCTGACACCACACGATGCAAGCAAACTTCTCCCTGCTGGTCGGGCGGTTTCAGTACTTAGTCATCAGTACCGAAGTACTAACTAGTACTGATGATGGATGATCGGAGATGATGATTTCTCTCTGATGTCTTTCCTTACTTCTGATGCATGATCATTTCTCATGATGGAAATCATGTAAACAATCGGTTGTAATGCTTCTCGGAGTGCGTTTCGATATTGTTTATCTGACATACAGTCGTTGTACCCAGGGCGTCTAAGTATACGCTAGAAGATGCTGAGAACGAAGAACGCACAGGATCTGGAAACAGAAGGAGGTACATACACTACAGATAGATAGAGTTTCCGACTACCGAGATCAATGCGGGTCTAAAGAAGCTCCAGATCGTCCCAGGAAACGCCTTTGATAAGCAAAGCTGGGTGTTTAGATCTAACAGCAAGTAACACTTCACCACCAGTAGATTTTTCGCTGTTGAGAGGGCTACGGTCGCAACGAACCACTGCATAATCTGGGCCAAGAATCTGACTGGAGAGGGTATGGTCATTGAGCCATGTTTCGATTAAGTATCGTAGAGCAAGCACGAAGTAGCAAGCAGATAATCGATCAAGCAGGAATTGACATCACCTATGTTCTTGTAAAAAATGCTGATAGAGTAGTCCGATTCAGATGCAGCACCGGAACGAAGATCGCTGGAAAGGTAGATTTCTTCATGCGTAGAAGAACTGTCTATGATATCATACTTGCCTGATAGCGCAAGCTGGAGAATCCCTTTGCCACAGAAGAAGATGTTCTCGTCGTAACAGGATACTTGCCTGTAGGTGTGATCTGGAGAACCCCATATCGCCTTCAACGAACTCAGGGCCAGGACGACTGATGACGCAGGCAGGAAACAGCGCGACTGAGTCGCAGGGCTCGAGGGTCTCCCAAAGGCTCAGATCGATACATCCTGGTGTCGAATCCAGAGAAGCAATTGAGGCACTTGTAGACGAGATGTGTTGGTAAGCTTCGTAGGATCTGCGGTTAAGTGAAAATTCATCACACAACGAGAATGTTCGGGGGAAAAATGAATACTTGCCTGGATGAGTAGGCTGAAGGACCTCATCGCCACATACTAACTCAGGGCTGAGACGGCTGAAGCTAGAAACAGCGCGGCTGAGTCGAGAAGCTTTCAGGCCTCTCAAGTGCCAAGTTCGTTGCGTTCCAGTGGAGAAACCCCAGAAGCGTTGGCTGATCCTTCCACAGCAGGAAAACGGTCAAGATATAAATAGCAGAGAGCTATAGTCTCGTCGTCTTTGTCAGTTGGAATGAAAACCATGTGATTTCCATCAACCTTCAAACCTCTAAGAGGGTCTACCTCAAGGACACCGGTACGGTTGTGGACCGACCCGTGCCAAAAACTGATGAGTTGTACCGATGGGACCGGAGTCTGATATCATCGACTTTTTTAGACAAAAGGTCGAGCTGATGCGTTAACTTGTCTAAAACAATATCGGGGTAATCGGTTTTTCTAGCGGTGCGGTCAATCAAGTCGTCTACATAGCAGCAAATACTTAGGCCGTTTAACTCCGTACGACAGGGGGTACTGATAAACATAACCTTACCCTGTGTAAACAGCTTCCTGTTGAGCTGAATGTTGAATCCACAACATTGCTGGCTTATGTGAAGGAAGAATCCGCAACCTAGCGGTTCGAGGTCATTGATCGCTAATTGACACTCTCCACAATACTTTCTATCCTTCATGTTGGCCATTATTTCGAGAAGACAAAGATTCGAACAAATTCCAATAAGCTCCGCAAATATTTATTTTGTCCAGTACCGTATATACGTTAGCCGAGAGCGCAAAGATTAACCTGGTCCAATATTAACCGCTTTTGAGAACCGCGCGAAGCAAAACACAACAGAAACACTACAAAACAATGCGGTCGGTGCACGGAAACTATAGTGAAGAACGTTTTCCGGGAGATCTTCCACTATTCACGACTCCACGGATTAATAAACGTTGGTTTGGATGGCACTAGGAAAAATTTCGGAACGAAATTTCACAAAAATGTCGAAAGCAAACTAGCACACAGTAAGTATGGACCTTAATATGCTCACATATGGACTAGTCTTTGAAGCTTTGGATATGGACTAGACTGCCCCAAATGACCCGACTTTTGAAAAAGTTATACGCTGCAGGCTAAAATTGATCCTGGACCTAGTGCAAGATCTCATGCCAAATTTGGGCCAGATCGGACCACGGGAAGGGGTCGCTCAACGAGCCTGAAGTTTGTATGGGATTTTGAGACATTTTGTTCGAGAGGAACATGAAAAACCAGTTTTTCGTCAATAACTTCTGTCTCCTTCGACCGATTTCTTTCAAAAACGGGTTTTCTTGAAGCCTAAATTATGACAAATATTTCATCAGAAGGTTGCATTTCAATTAAAGTTAAGATAAAAAAGTTATTAAGCTTCAAAAATTGGATAACTTTTTTAAGGGTGACATTCATCACTGTTTTAATGAGGCGACTAAATGTCCGACCAGGACACTCACTGTGAAATGCATGCCTTTTCGTCAAATAATGACCAATTTTAACCATTGTTGTTGCGCTCGATTGCAATTTTTAATGTTTTTCTAATATTTGAGTTTGGATGATATTCACTTAATAGTTCGGAAAGAAGTAAGGGCGTAATAATGCTTGACATTTACAAAAAAATTGCATAACCACAGGGGCTTAAGAACATGACTGAACGATTTGTGATGCCAATAAAAAGATTCAACTTTATTCCCTATCAAAAGAAAGCTACAGCTAATAAAATAAAATCGTGAGAAAATGTAAACAGACATTTTTTTTTTTGGAAAATTATCATTTTATTGGCATCATAAAGCGTTGGTCCATATGTTTTTTCGATCTAAAAAACATTGTTGGCGGATGGGTCTGAGAGTAACTACCATTCTGAAAAGATTTTTTGAAAATAAAAAATTATCCTGAGTTAGGTAGAAAAGATGAAACATGAACACCCCCAAAGGCGGAAATATATACAAAAGACTGCCCCAAATTTGTTTGGGAAATTCAAAACCTGTGAAATGTTATACGCTGCATTGATTCAAGTCTTAGTAACAAATCTCATGCCAAATTTGGGCCAGATCGGATCACGTTTAGGGGTCGCTCAACGAGCCTGAAGTTTGTATGGGATTTTGAGACATTTTGTTCGGGAGAAACATGAAAAAGCAGTTTTTCATCAATAACTTTGGTCGCTGTAATAATATATTATGAACACCACCGTAAAAAGTTCAGCCCATTTTTGAAGCCTGATAACTTTTTTTATCCAAACTCTTATCGAAATGCAGTCTTGGGATGAAATATTTCTTAATTTAAGCTTTTAGAGAGGTTGTTTTTGAAAAAAATCGGCCGGCGGGAATTAAAGTTATTGATGAAAAACTGTTTTATTGGCATCACAAATCGTCCAGTCATGTTCCTAAGCCCCTGTGGTTATGCAATTTTTTTAAAATGTCAAGCATTATTACGCCCCTACTTCTTTCCGAACTATTTAGTGAATATCATCCAAACTCAAATATTAGAAAAACATTAAAAGTTGCAATCGAGCGCAACAACAATGGTTAAAATCGGTCATTATTTGACGAAACGGCATGCATTTCACATTGAGTGTCCTGGTCGGACATTTAGTCGCCTCATTAAAACAGTGATGAATGTCACCCTTAAAAAAGTTATCCAATTTTTGAAGCTTAATAACTTTTTTATCTTAACTTTAATTGAAATGCAACCTTCTGATGAAATATTTGTCATAATTTAGGCTTCAAGAAAACCCGTTTTTGAAAGAAATCGGTCGAAGGAGACAGAAGTTATTGACGAAAAACTGGTTTTTCATGTTCCTCTCGAACAAAATGTCTCAAAATCCCATACAAACTTCAGGCTCGTTGAGCGACCCCTTCCCGTGGTCCGATCTGGCCCAAATTTGGCATGAGATCTTGTACTAGGCCCAGGATCAATTTTAGCCTGCAGCGTATAACATTTCACAGGTTTTGAAATTCCCATACAAATTTGGGGCAGTCTAATATGGACTCGTCTTTAAAGTTAATTCTATAAGTTATAATAAAACATCCAACATAATAGTTGTATTCGACCTTACAGGCACAGGTTTTAGAAACCGATAAGAGCTATCTCAAGACTACCCACAGCTCTTTTAAAACAACGTCATGGAATCTGATAGGAATTTTATTGCTGGAGCTTTCTGTTCCGTGTTTTTTCTCTCATGTTATCACTTACTCTTCCAAGCATATGGTGATTGGTGAAGATTGCATTTAAATAATTTTAAAAATATTCTTATTCATTTATATCTAAGCATGAAACTTCCTGCAACTTAAGAGTACTAGTGAAATATGTACAAAATATTTTCAAAACATAAGCGCCTCAAAGAATTCACATAAAATACTTCAAAATTTATTTATTCCCCTCATCAGATTTTTCTGGAAATTTCGAGAGGGGAGTAAGGGGGGGGGGGGGGGTGGTGACAAAAAAATGAAATTGATATTTGTTCTAGCCTAATTTAAGGAGCACATAAATTAGCTCAAGTGATGCAATTTTGTTTGCATTGAAATTCATTACCTTTACAACAAATTGTAACGCAAACACTGTCAAATTTGTTGAAAATATCTAGTTTTAGTATTATAATGTTATTTCCAGCAAGATGGTTTCAGTAATTTCGATTGAGTTTCACAATCAATATGGCGTTTGGAAAGTTAATATTGACAACCTTAAAGCAGTTGTAAAACAGTTTTAAATTTGTTTTATGCCAGTTGAAAAAATGTTGTAATCAAACAATTTCAATAAACAGTTTTATAAGAGTTTTAATAGATCTTGAATCACAGTTTTTTTTTTTTTTTTACTTTATTCGACTTTATTACGACCGAAGAAGTTTGAGAAACTGTTGACGGTCTTTAAACGGTGATACTATTTTTAGTGCAGTGTGTGTTTGCTTTTCCTTAAATACTACTTAAGTTTAAAACTCTCTTAACTGCCTCTAGGGGGAAGAGAAGGAAGGAATAGGGAATGGGGATTAGGATAAATGTTTGGAAAAGGAAGGGTAAAGGATGGATTTGGGGTGATATTTTAATTTCCCACGCCAGGTTGCACACGGTTGTGAAGACCATTTCCTGTCCTCTCCTCCCAAGAGCCCATGGTTATGACAAGGTTTACCGCGCTTGTCACGCGTTACTTTTGTGGCAAACTGTTTCTTGGGAGGTCCGTGCAGTATAGATTTTGCAGTTCTGTTTGATATTTCTCTAAATGGAATACACGCTCTTGATGGATTTAACCTTTTTTGAGTAAAAGAAATTTGACGCAATAAATGAGAACATTCAGATTTGTTACTTGCAGAATTTCTACCGATTTGCGTGAAACTTGGCAGAGTAGAGTAGATATAATCAACGTAATTTTCTGAATGCTACTTAATTTACCGGCCTTATCGGTAACTGTTATGTAAAAGGTGATACGGTCAAAATTTGGTCAATATAAATTTGACGTATTTCTTTCAATTTTGCATTTAAAAAACCTCAGCACCCCTTATTTTGAAGGTGTGTGTGTGTGTAGAATGTTGCTCCTATTTTGATTTTGGAATTCACTCTTCAGTTGTCAAAATGCCGTTCAAGGAAGAAGAAGCTCGCACATCGTGAAAATCCGAGCTACTCGCACGCAAAGCTGGCAAAATCGCTAAAAGTTGCCAATTCATCCGTTACAAATGTAATTAAAGTGTTTGGGGAACGTTTGTCAATAGCCAGGAAGTCTGGATCGGGGGGAAATCAAAAACCGGAAGCCGCTGAGACGACAAAGAGAGTTGCCGGTAGTTTCAAGCGAAACCCCAACCTCTTTCTCCGAGATGCCGCAAATAAGTTGGGTGTATCGTCTACAACCGTGCATCGAGCCAAAAAACGAGACGGACTATCGACTTACAAGAAGGTAGTGACTCCAAATCGCGATGATAAACAAAATACGACGGCCAAAGCGCGATCCCGGAGGCTGTACACGACGATGCTGACGAAGTTTGACTGCGTGATAATGGACGACGAAACCTAAGTCAAAGCCGACTACAAGCAGCTTCCGGGACAGGAGTTTTATACGGCAAAAAGAAGGGGAAAGGTAGCAGATATTTTCAAGCACATGAAACTGTCAAAGTTCGCGAAGAAATATCTGGTTTGGCAAGCCATCTGTACCTGTGGCTTGAAAAGCAGCATTTTCATAGCTTTCGGGACTGTCAACCAAGAAGTTTACGTGAAAGAGTGTTTGAATAAACGTCTGCTGTCTTTCCTGAAGAAACACGGCTGTATCGTACTATTTTGGCCGGATTTGGCAGCTTGCCATAACGGTAAAAAGACCATGGAGTGGTACGCCGCCAACAACGTGCAGGTGGTTCCCAAGAACAAGAACCCTCCCAACACGCCAGAGCTCCGCCCAATTGAGAAATACTGGGCTATTGTCAAGCGGGACCTAAAGAAGACCAAAAAAGCTGCTAAGGACGAGCAGCAGTTCAAGGCAAACTGGCTTTCTAAACGATTTCACCGATTTACACGCTTTTTCCCTTGACCAAATTTTGACCGTATCACCCTTTACTTTTAAGTGAAATCATCATGAGTTTATACTTTTTTAGGCGGATAGAAAGTTAGAAGAAATTAAAGGTGGTGAAAATGAGTGGCCACATACCATCTTTGTGTTCGTTCGCACTGCAAGTTTCCGCTTGTGATATAGTGTTAGGATAAATGAAATTATAGTTAATTTATATTTATTTATATTATTACTATTATTATTATATACTTAATTTGTATCAAATTATATTATGTGGAAACTACCATAAATTTGCATTTGAAATTCAATTCGTCATGACCCACATTTGGAATAAAAATATTGGCTTTCGACAATATTAGAATCAATCCCTTCAAGCGTGCATTCCTAGCGGCACAAAATGTCGAGCATGCACCCTATATGCTGTCAGTACACTGTACTAGGGGTGTACAATTGATGACAGTGATTCCCAATGGTATTGGTAAGAAGTACGATAATGCTAGAAGACATGTGTTGGTGATTACGAAAGGCGGGCCCGTATTGCAAAAGTGAAACTGCAATCATTCTGTAAACCATTCTCGGCGAATGAAGTCGCAGCTCTGGTTTTTCATGACCTTGTGTAGTGAAACGACTGTGAATGGCAAGGCCATTCACCACAGTGCGAACCACGCTTGGCCTGCTAATGTGTGGTGGTAGATACCACTTCGAGCTGATACAAAAAAAAAAGATTTGATAATACATATTAATGAATTCTATCTGCTCATTTTCACCCCCTTTCAATTTTACAATTTCATAATCTTTAGTTGTTCTTACCTAAAAGGACACCACTTTTCATATTTTCAATTAATCCACTCCTAAAACACAGTTAATTCTAGTAAAATTGAGGTCGTCTAAAATTTAATTTGTTCTCAAAATCTCCGAACAATCTTATTAGATAATGAGTGACGCTAAAAAGGCAAATAAAATCAATGGTTTGTTTTTTTTTTTAATTTAACCGCTTTGGATTCCACATCGATTCACTTATAGAACAACAAATTCAAGAACAGCAGTAAACTTGTATCAGACGTGCTAATCTGATGACATTCAATATCAGATCGCTCCCGGGCCCTTTTATTTATCCATTTTAAACTATGTTTCAAGGTTCATCTTGTAAAATCACGGCTCTTACAACGCAAGTTTAGTTCTGTTTTAACACAGCAGCAACGGCATGGCACCATAAAGCTCCATGCCTTAACATTCAATTTGCAGAATGGCTGGAAAATGTTTTTGCATAGTAATTTATGATAATTTTCGTTTGCATGTAACCCGAAAAAAACATTGAGCCCATCGATCGGAAAGTATCCCCGAAAACGCTCGACCTCCCCTTGGCTGGGCCAATTTGCTTCGGTGCTTGGTACATGTTGTGATCGTTCGACTACTGAAAATTGAATGAATCGTGAAGTTATCGATCGAGCGAAAACGATCAATCGCCAAGGAGCGACCGATGCCGGTTGGAAAATTTGGAAAAGTGCCACCGGCAAGCTCATGATCAGCCCCAATGCCGAGAAGGTAACTGAACAGATTAAACTGCGAACTTGAACGAGCCTGGCAGTCCATTTTGGCTTCTATAGATCCACCGCAGATAAGATCGTTAGTTTGTACCTGTAAGCGAAAAACAAACAGTGATCAAGATTAAATCACCTCCACCCGCACGGCATCCTTACAAAGATCGGCGGAGGTCTTGAAGGGAAAAAATGAGAGAAAAAACATACAAAATCGAGGGGTCGCAACGGTAATGTTCCGGAGAAAAAAAAAACTCATGGCACTATCGGTAGTAATGAACTTTTGATAGCCTTGATCGATCCAGTTAGACTGATCACGAAACAAATCTTTGGTGTATTTTTTTTCCCTTTTCGTTGCTTCGCGGTTGGTGGTTTGGAGCTTTTGAGATCTCACTATGTAGTACTCTCGGAAAGACGATTGAGTTGAGATATACTGGTTTCGGGTAGCTGGTAGCGCCTTCTATTGGTTGACCTATTTGTTTGACACGCCGCCGATCGATCTTGGTTCGCTTTTTTACAGTAATCAGATTAATCAGTTCCACGGAAAGTTTTATTAGAATTTAGTAAGCTGCAAACGACATTGTAGACTCGATTATTTTTTGTTAAATGAAAACGGAACAACACGTAAAATTCAAAAAAAAGATTTGTAGATAAAAAATAAACAAGATAAACTACCTAGATAACCATTCTTTTTTTTAACAGAATTTAAAAACCATATATTGCCCATACGTCCTTTGTATCTTTAATTCCCCTTTACTTTAAACTGCTTCTTCAAAACAGCAGTGGACATTAGTCTCTCATGCCAAATTTGGTTCCATTTGTTTGTATAGTCTTCGAATTATGCAAAAACTCTTCCTTTTCTAATTCTAAACTGTATGGAAAATGGGTTTCAATGATTGAAAGAAAAAAAATTATCGTACTCTTATTACCTTCTCAAGCCAACTTCATTCCGTATTCAGTCTCGATTTGTTCCCAGTTTTACAGGATAGCAATAAGAAATTGATACACTTTGTTTGTTTCATAAAGCTCAAACTAGTTTTTATTTCTTTTCAGAAACAATTTCAATATCATCTTTAAGTATAAAAATTACAATTTTAATACTTGAGCCAGCATTTTCTGACGTGCGTAAGTAGCAGTCTGTAATCCTCCTGCCAACCGACGAATTTTCCGATTGCGTACGCCGTATCCGGTGGAATTTAGCCCCACAAACTGGAGGAGTGGAGTAGGGTAAAACTGTACAAAACGCACCAGCTAAGCATTATTGCTATTTATAGCGATACCAATCATGTAAGAACCAAATTGAAAGTTGACGACGATTCAAGGATGAAATTTACGTATTGTCGAAAAGAAAAAATATGATAAAAACTCGATTTTGACTATATTTTTGTAAAAAAACTAAAACAGCCAGAAATCAAACCGCGGGGTAGAATGCCAAAACTAGTGGACAAAACGCACCAAACAGGAAGGGTGGTAAGAAATAGAACAATGATTATACGGAATGTAATTATTGCAATACCAAATGTTTAATTGCATGTTCATCGTATTTTTGTAAACTACCATTCTTTGGCTAAAAATCATTTAGTATTGCTAAACTCATCGAAAATTTCGCTTTTCAAAATACACTTTTTAATATCCTTATATATAAAACGCCTTCAAGTAGGCAACGAAATTCAATTTTTTTGACTGATATAGAGATATCGCGGCAAACATGGCGGCCGATAATTTTTTCGAATCGAATATTGGTGCACCGTTTTAACTCGAACAAGGACGAAATTTGTTATAATTATGCATTGTCATCGTAATTTGGGAGTCAGCAATTAAAAACAATGGCATTTTGTTTTGATATTCGGATTTTCTCAAAAGTTAACAGCATTCAAAATTTGAGCGTAAAACACGTGGTCTTGTGGGCATTCTGCCCCAATTTTCATATGATTGATTTTCAATGAAATTTGTAGGAAGTTAATAAAATACAACAAAATATTTATAGTCTTCCGAAAGTGCACATGAGTGGTAAAACGATAAGCTGTAGTTTGGTCAGATTGCGCAGGCTGTTTTACCATAAAACCTTATATGTTACTTATGAAAAATAACAAGTTTTACGCTGATTCCATTAATTCCTCTGTTTCTAAGAACTAAAGTAGATTTTGTGAACTTTTCATCTATTGAATGATGAAAAAGCTTGTTTGCTACAATAAAAATGAAGAAAAACATCATTCGAAGCCGTAGGTTAGTGTATATTTGAGAAAGAATGACATGGGCCATCTTACCCCGCTGGTGCGTCTTGTACAGTTTTCCCCTATGTTTGTCACTCAGCTGGGCCTTCCACCGATATTATTGGCGAAGTGCTGCATCGCATGCGGCTGAGACCAACCTAAAGAGTAACAAAATAGGTTAAAACATTAGAGAAAAAATTTTAAGAGAATGGGGAACGATACGTGAACTCGTAGATGAATTAGAAGTATTATCTTGAGACTAAAAACAAGTAATATTTCTTAGGGGGGGGGGGGGGGTAGGGTCTAACACTTTCAAAAAATCGATTTTTTTTATTTTTTTATTTTCTTATTGTAAAACATTTCCAGAATGTTATGTCAAATTTTCAAGTCAATTGAAGCAAAACTGTAGAAATTATAGGCCTTTATCTCCTCCTATCTAACACTGCAAGAAAGCAAGAGCAGAAACTTCAAACGCGTTTTTCTCGAAAGCACATTTTTAAAGTCCGTGGACATCGTCATTTGAAAACTACTTAGAAGATTCTTTTCAAATTTGGAGCATATTTTCTACATATAAAATACCAGACCCCAACGTTTTTCTTTTTTTGTTTTTTTACTTTGGGGAGATTTTACAGATAAAAAATGGCGGATTTTTTCGTGAAAAATCGTAGTTTTTACATCAAACTGCCACAAAAATTTCAAAAAAAAATTTTTTTAAGTTAAATAAAAACGTTGGGGTCCAGAAAAACATCTATTAAAAATATTTTGCTCTGATTTTTTCACTTCAGATGATTCTGTGCTGAGATACAGTGTCCACCGCAAATCCTGTTTTCTAAAAGACATCCTCGAAAGTGCTCCGTCACCGGCTCATTTTTAAATATTTCAATTTTTTCAATATTCTTATCTACGAAAAAATTACTAAATGTTCTTTTAACAATGCTTTGTGTAATGCAAAAAATTTGAATACATTAGTTTGAACCATAGCTCTAGATAAAAATCGTGAAAATGGTGTTTTTTTTTACCCGTTAGACCCTACCCCCCCTTAAGCTACAGCAGTTTTGATCCTTTACTAAAGGAGACTTCAGGGTTTCCTGACCCTAGGCAAAAATCTAGAAAAATCCGAAGACAAAAGATTCGTAGATTGTTTTAACCATATTAGTTGTCGTTTCACAGTTTGTAAGTATCAGACAAAGAGAATTCTAAAAGTATTTCTACTACCCTTTATTCATTTGCATACTTAGGCACAATTTTCTCGTTTTTAGACAAATACAGTATGATTAGTACTTTTAAACAGATAATTACTGGATTAACAGTAGTTATTGGACAGATATTAATAATTTTATGATAACCAATCCATTCAGAATTGAAATATGTATATCATTTTGGACTCTACACACAAAAAAATTTGTAAAACTAAGTGAGCCAGAGACGCTTGGAGACCTAATTCTTTCATGATGTAATCAAACATGTATCTAATTTTACATCATTTCAAATCTAAATCACACACACTTTGAAACACAGCATTCAATGCAAACTTACAAAATGTATATAATTTGAAAATGCGTAGCAATACATTTTCTTCGTGAAACGAAATTTAAATTATAATTTGATTATTTAAGAGCAAGTTCACTGGTGTTGGGAAAAAGTGGTAAAATTTTGACATTTTGAAAATTATACCATGCAAAATGTTTTTAAGATCTCTGGGCGTTGTATTTTTTTACAGCACTGTTTCTATTTCAGCCATTTATGATAGGAATATTGCTATTTTTGCATCACAGCATGCGAAAATACAACACGTGTTGTAGAAAAACTAGAAGGCCACAGATCTTGAAAATATTTTTGTATGTCAAAATATTCAAAATGAGCTAAAAGTGACAAAATTTCTACCACTTTTTCCCAACACCAGTGAACTTCCTCTAAGCTACCCGAATAATAGAACCGAAATGAATGTATACTTTGTTTGCGTGTGTTTTTGCTTCTCGGATAAAGTTTGTTTACCTACTTCATTCCGTAAACAACACACGGAATTTATAGCGCATTAGGAAATCCTTTCGTTACAGTTAAGTTTTCTTACTAATGTAGCTCAAGTAGATTGATTAATTTATAGAAGCTTGTTAAAAAATTATTTTAATTAGTACCATTATCATGTACCGCAGAAAGAGGCACCGAGCTCATCGCGAACACCCGGAAGAGGGCAATGTTTTGTTTTTTGCGACAGGAAGAATTAAGGCTGAGTTGATGATTCTGTACAATTAGTGGATGTACAAGAGTAGGTACGTAAAATTCTTAATTTCGTGATTTGTGCCCCACACACTAATCAATCTAAATTTCATTCTAATTGTTTTGTTTGCCCCTAGAGCTTCTATTTTGTCGCCGCAACTAGCCATATTTCATCAAGTGGAATCTAGTACGACGTGTTTTTACATACCTGGGAACGTTCCACTATCATGACCTCTAAGATGCCTCTAGGTGTTTAATTGGATTAACATGTCGAGTGAGTATTTCCTTTTTTTTATGATCAAAAAGTGATCTTCCTGTCTCCAATTTGTCGAATAGATTAAATGCGTTATTTAACGTTGGATTGTGATTTTGCGAAAAATTTCGATAAGAAATCATCATTAGATTACTATTCTCCATGATTCCAAAATAGTTTTGAAAGATTTGATTTCCATCACTAACATGTGAAAAAACTATGGATAAGAAAATGCCTGAATTTGCATATATTTCCAATAATAATAATCAACTAATGTACTAAGGTTCACGATAATGACTACCTGTAAAAAAATGCATTAGTGATGTTCCTCTCGAAACCCAAAAACAAATTATAAAAATATTTTTTGAAAAAAAGGTTGAAATTTTAGGGAAGAGAAGTACAGGCCCTCAAATTATTTTAGACTGTCATGGGGAGAAAGTTGTAGTACCGAAATACAGTTTCAAAAGGTGCAATTAATTTTGATGCACAGTACAAGTTATGCAATTTGAATTCAATCTCTTATTTAGGTAGATGAACAATGGTATTGCTGATTGTATTATAAAAGCAGTTCACTCCCTCCTACTTAATGTACATCTGAAGTACCTAATCTTGTACTTTAATTATAGTTTAGTTTCTTAAGCACAAATATTCATGTATAATGACAACGTCAACTACGTTGAATCGATTACCGTCATTTGTTGCTATATAAAAAAAGATTAGAGGTTTTGACTCCTTGCATGCAATGTAATATTAGATCCTTGATGCGAAGTGTGTTTGAAAAGGCAATAATCGCCTAAATAAAATACGTTGTCTATATTCATTTGTATTACATAGTCAGCTGAAAACGTGAAATATTTTCAACTCATACCAAAAACAGAATGTATGAATTCAGCAGTTTTCTCGATCTACATTTTATGCGTCATACGCTTAGTAATAAAAAAATTTGAAGTTTCTCAAATTATTTTTGGGCGATTTGACCAAAAGATTCTGTTTTTTTTTCTAGGCAAAAATGAAACTAGCATAACGTAATATTAAATATGCTAATGAAAAATCCCAATTTTATTTTATGTGACACATATTACCTACTTTTAATGGTTGATGTCGTTTAGACTGTATAAATTAAGGCGCTTTCAAATGCGATGTCGGGCACATATTCTTCCATTCACGACAATGTACCTATTGCAAAATTCGCCTTCTCATATGCAAAGATAGTTTTTAAACTTATTTTCTATAGCAGTTTAATGAAATTTTGCGTTGCATATGTGTAGGCAATATTCGTGTTACACGCTCATTTTTTTATAAACCATCAACCCTTTTTTCAACCGTTTTATGATATTATTGACAAGACTTCAATAGTTGTCCTGATTGATAATTGAAATCGCTGCCTGCGAACTAAATGGAATAGAAACATATTCAGTGGGACAAACCCAAGAAACATCACGGAGAGGAACAAGGAGGGTCTTGTTGCGTTGCGTAAGAGGTGAGTTTTGTTATTGGAAGTTTCTGCAGAGTTGGAAATTTCAAAAGTCATAAAATGGCTCGGAAGTGCAGATAGATCAACTTTAATTTGTTTCTTTTCTTAAAAGGTCCATGATTTGTACTTTACACAAGTCCTGAATGCATGGACACGTGCTGCGCTTCTAGCTGGACACAAACTACCAAGAAAGCTCCGGTTCTTTAATCGAATTGTCAATGATCGAGGTCGTATATCAAGATCTTGTGCTTGCCAAGGGACATCGGTTCCAGGTTAACAATTTGTAAATAGCTGTATAGAGAAAGTTGATACCAGATAATAACTTTTTTGTATGTACGTTTCAGAATGGGTTGGCCTAACTACCGTGGGCTACCGTGGGTGGCTAAACAAACGCAGGAGAAATTAAAGTAGGAATGTTCTGATACCGGAATTGACAGCGGTCCTGTTGCTGGAGATGGTAGCTGAATGGATGATCGTTATTTTTTTATCTACATGATGTCTTATTCCTCCGAAATCCGATCATGTCATAGTCGAGTGGTTCTTAAATCATTCGGACCTCTTTCTGAAAATTTAAATTTTCCTTGTGGGCAATATCTGCACAGTACTAATCAAAGAACCGTCATCTACTAACAGTCGATAAATTTTTCGATCGAATTTGCATGGCCTTCAGCAAACGATTTTTAAAGAGAATGTTAGTGCCGAAGTGACAGTTTGAAAATCTGCTCGATTCTCCATATACTTTCGAATTCGAGCAGTTTGAATTCAGTCGAAGAAAGTAGCTAAAAAAATACAAAAAAAATCTGAGTTTTACACCAGATAAAGATTGAGATATGAAAGATTGATTGATAAACTCCACACAAAATTGGTTATTTTGGCACTTACGGTTGCACTTCAATTGAAATAAAGTTTAATATCAAAGCTTCATATATTCATACACCAATAACTTTAATTTAAAATGTTGAATTGGCGAACCGGTTTCTTTAATTAAAGTTTTACATATGACATACGTAGCTACACTATTGCTTTTCTGAAAATTTCATTCTTAACGTAACTAAATTAAATTTCAATTGAGTTAACATTATTGCCTGATGGGATAAAAACCAGATGAAGTAAATGTTTAGCAAACGATGTTTGTGGACTTGAATTGAATTATATGCTTTAGTTATAAAAATATTTAAAGTTGTAGAAATTACATTGCATTGTGTAAAATGTTGGTAACACTAGCTTTTGGAGACATGAATTACAGGAGAAATAGTTACTATACCTACTGTTTATTTCCAAATTGATGTTTCCGAAAACTAGTTTTACCAAAATGTGAATTATTTTAATATAATTTCTGATCTAAATTTGTGTAAAAAAAGACTCTTCACTTTTGTGCGTCATATTTTACAGAAATTTACATCATCGATGATGTAATTTTATGTTGAATATGTCCTACAATTAATGCCTGAGAATTTATGGCTTCAAGCGTTTTTGTCTTCTGTAGTGTAATTTTATGTCTAAAGTGATGCTTCAATTTTGTGCATTCAATTTGACAATAATTTCCACCAAAAAATTAAAAGTGTGTAGGGATCAATTATACCCATATCATATATTTTGGAAAATTTCTATAAAAAAAAATGCTATTGCTTTGAAAATATGGCATTGTGAAGTTCAACTAACGATTGAAATATTGAAATAAATAATTTTTGTTATAATTTTTCTATGTGAGAAACATTTTCAAGTGATAAAAAAAGATCTTCAAATCACATTCTGTTAAATTTTTCAAACACTCATTGTAGTCGATTCTGAAGAATTTATGATCAAAAATAAACGATTGATGGCTGCAAGTGCGTCAAATGATGAAAATTTGTTCATTATTACCCCACCGTAATCAAACACCGAAGTGAAAGTTTTGAACTTATATACCCTTAAATACCCTTCCGTGCCAAATTTAATAGCATTTGCCTGATCGCTTTTCCTAGTTATGCAAACAGCTTTAAGAGTTGAACATGAACCTTCCAGACGATAGCTGAACACGTTACCTTTGAACAATCGTCGATGTCTGAGAAGTTGGCTTAAAAATTTGATTTGAGGAGATTTCCATCTAGACTGCTTAGTTAATTATTAAAACAATCTTTTATTCGAACATTGGATTTTGAAATTTTATTTTAGTAATATTTAAGATTATTGGTACCATACATACTTCCAAACATGTTTTGGATGTTAAAACTATCCTCGGCAAAGGGCAGCAAGATGGGTGGAAACTTCCAGCCGGCAGCCATTTTTTAATTGGCCAAATTGTAAGTCCCAATCAGAGCTCTCTAGTTTCCTGAAGAACCCAATGTCAAAACCCACCGCCCCATGGACACGGTATAAGATCAGGAGAAAGGATTTGAACAGGCTGAATGACGCTGATGCGTTTGTCGAATCCATTTCTAGTGAATCCAGCACGAACTCCTGCTTTCAGATTCAGATCGTGGGTCACTTTCACTGTAATTTATCAACTAAACATTGGCAGTACATTAAGAAACAGTGATAATATAATTTATTTCGATTTTCTCTAAATTTTGAGTCTGAAAAAGTTAATACTGATTAGATTGCACACCTGGTTTAAAATTATGACGTCTCACAACCTGCGCCCCCCATTAATTGGCAGGATTTCGACATAATTTGTTATCTTTGGTCGGGTGTGAGTCAGTGATGTTTTACAGAACCCTTCCATCTTCTCGAAGATTCCGGTCTCAACACTTGTATTTGAACAATTGTGTTTACTTTTCCTCCAAATACCGTTAAATGGGGTGAATTGGTAAAACCTGCGTGATAAGATTATCAAGTTTAGTTTAGTTTCGTTTTGAGCATTATATTTATTGGTTTATTGCTAAAAAGGACATGGGAGCACAATTTACATTCTGTTGCTCTTTAAAAAATATAAAAATTATTATTTGAAGTACAATTAAAAATCTTCAAATTTCATGACAACTGTTTGATGAAATACTTCTAACAGTTATATGCCATATTAGCAGAATTTGTATAAGATGAAGAAAACTTTAAACATGATTTTGTCGAAAAAAGAAGGAATTTTGACACAAATCAAGAAGGATTTCTTGTATATGTGTTTGGAATCCTTCATGACTTTCAAGTTGATCCTTGATGAAAAAGGCTTACAGCTTTCGTTGTAAATCTAGGGATTTATTTTTAAATTTTTCGTTTGTGTCCCTTGAGTAAAGCATCATTGGTAAGCGGATAAGCAGATAAGCTGGCGCGAGTCTTTGCGTTTAAAATAATGGGAGCTTAAAGTATCGCTTATTTCTTTACAGTTCTTAATTTGTACTTTTTGTTCAATTAATATGCGTTGTCCCTATTCACCCTACTCGAGGGGTGAAAAACTAGCTGTTTTAAGATTGATATTGCTAAATCTTAACTTTTTTTCTAAACTTTTTTAAGTAAACAGCAACGTAGTTAAATTTCCCCATCTAGAGCAAATTGGGATCGTTTGACAGACATACAAAGGAAAACAGTCCAAAAACTGTCCCGATTCACCCCATTTTACGGTTCCTGAATTCCCGTCATCCGGTATAGGGGGGAAGACTATTTCTTATCTCCCTCAGACGGAAATTTGTTTTACATATCTAGGGATTTTCCACCTAGAGTGGCAACAATGTTTGAACACCTTGCCCTTTACAAGAAAATGTCCTAGTTGTTCAGTGCACCCTTCGGATTGCTGTTATGAGAAATTCCGGCACAGATAAATACGTTTTTTTTAACATTCCGATGTTTGATGTTCGATTTCGTTCTAATAAATAAAAATTTATTCATCGAAAAAGAAAAATCTCTTATCTTTGGTTAACACAAGAATTGATACGTTCAGATAAACCACATCGATTGTTGAGAGCACGTGTTCCTATCTTGGAATCCATCGCAATTCCACCTTCGCCGAAGTTCCGAAGAGGGTGAAGATTTCATCCGTTAGATAACAAACTTGTTGCCTTTGTCATTCTGCAACATTTCTGAGGATTCCTTCATCACAGCGGTATCCTACACCTTGCCCTATCCAAGTTCCTTCAGTTCTTCTATTTTGTGCTGAATTGTGCTGTCTCACACCATGATTCAAGTGAATTGTCCGAATTCTCGACCTACCTGTTCGTATCAAGATAACACCCAGCCAGGAGATTGAGCCTAGTCTGAAAAAAAAACACAAGGATTCCAGTAATTATAGCGAGGTGCCGAAAGAGGGTGGATAGGATAAAATGAAGAAACCGTAAGAAAACAGGAAACCTATCATATCTCGGTTTCTTATCTGGCCAATCTTGGAACCGTTTAGGACTTTGTTTACCTCAAATTAGGATTTGTTTTACAAAACTGTTTGCCTTCGGTTTGTGCGGACGATAAGCTGGAACGTGCAGGCAGCAGCGAGAGGAGATAATTGGGTTGGACGTCCCGCAGATTGATTGGCGCCTGTTTTTATTTTCTTGAATATTTCTTCATCTCACTGTAATGAGTCGATGATATGATTACATTTTTTTTTGTTTATAAATTCTTCTGTATGAATTTGTGTTTATTTTCAAATCAAAATATTTTTATAGAGGATGTACTCAAAAAACCTTAAACTCATTAAAAAGTTGTGCATCATTAAGGATAGGTGAAACTCGAATGTGGACCTACACGCAAAAATATAGTTGAGACAATTGAAAATAGTTATTTATGCTAAAAGTTGCAAAAAGTGGATTTTTCCAGCACGAGTGATAAATTTATCCAACAAGATTTAAGTTTGATAACTACGTTGAATGCTGAAAAAAAAAATTTGCAACGTGTTGCATACACAATTTTATGAAAATTCGGAAAATCAGTTAATGATCCATAAATCCATCTATAATAAGCACGTCTCTCAAATAACCGCATGTGATTGACCATGCCAATGACTGAACATTTCAGATCAAGCAGGTTTTAGGCTGAAAATTTGCAAGCAAAAAACAGTAGGGGTACTGGGGGTAAGCCCGGCCCCCTAAGGAAAACGATCATTTTGCAAGAACTGAAAGCAAATTTTGTTCTGCTTTATTCACAGAATCGTTGCTTGGATTCCCTTCAATAAGATATCTACGCTGTCAGAGATTTCAAACCGTTATTTTATAACGATAGTAATGATTATAAAAACAGGGACAAAAACAGTATTCATAAACCAGCGCAGTGGGGGTGAGACCGGCACCTAAAATTTGTAATTAATTTTCTCAACATCAACTGAACCGATTTGCATGCAAAACCCACTCAGAGAAAGATATTATTATTCTGTACAATGCAGCTAAGTATGGCATTTATCAGTTCACCGGTTCCGAAGATTTTACCGAAACAAGTTCCAAAATATGGAATCAAGAAACTAGACATTATGTATACCTAACACCCGATACATAAAATCACAATTCAGTGATAAGCTCAAGTGATGTTAAGTGTTTTAGGAAGCCGTCCACATTCCTCGAGGACAGTTTAATTGGAAGGAGTTGGTTCAGGTAGAGAGGGAGGAGTGTTACATGTCCAGGGTTTAAACATTTTTTTTTAGAATTTTTAAGGATGTCCAATCAACAGGAAGGTTCTTAATTGCCAATATCTTGAATACATGGAATTACCTTTGTCTTACGATATAAACACATGGAATGGCCAGTTTTCTTACTTGGTTTATTGCCCTTCATGGGACACCCCTACTTTCACTTTAATTAACAAAGAGATCGAGCCCATGACTGCAGCTCACAGTGTGTAGGTGGATCAATTCTAGCGTAACATTTCAAAAGGGCGAAACTACCAAATGTAAACAAATCGAGTTAACGATCACTCCGGATGTACGCGGTTGCACTTTACCTAATGAACGCGATTTCACCTTAAAATCACTAAAAACTTTCAAAAAATTCATAAAAGTTAATTGGGCGAAACTTAATGAAACCTGTTGATGCATTTTCGTTGGAACGTGAAGTTACGCCTATTCAAAATGGGGTTGATTTTTCTATTCGTGTAGGGCCAATAGGCGTAACTGAGTTGACCGTGTGCGACCAAACGGCCTTATTAGTTTTTTCGTGTAGGATCAAAGGGGGAAACTTCAAAACCAAAACAAAAACGGCCGATCAATTAGACGAAACTTGCAGACGTAACTGGAATCGAAAACATAAAAGGGCGAAACTCGAAAATATCTGAAATTCAGAGAAAAAAAAGTGAAAGTTCTTGATAACTAACGAACAATAAGTGAATATGATGCACGTTCCTTGATATTCTTGAACAAAAAGTGGTTGAATTTTTGAATAGGATTTGATTAGATGTTCCGAAAATTCAAACAAGAAGGAAGGATACCAACTGTACACCAACAACAACGGATTTAAAGCTTTTTTCGCGAATTAAACCTTAAATTCCACCCGCAAAAAATTACAGTCGATTGGTCCTCAGTGGCACTCCGGATTGTTTCGTTTATTTTTATCTAGGTTAGGCAAATATAAATTTTGCTGCAGCATTTGTTACTTTTCAACAGAAAAATGAGCACTTTTTGGAAAGATTTGTAATCATTTATGATAAAAATTCGTGCCGGTACCAAACAAAATCAACAATGCTGTTGTTTCATAGATGAGGCATGCTCAGTTTGGTTAAACTTGTAAACTTATCCAATGCTAAACTCTCTCAAAGACTTAAAAAAAAGTTTTAAGAATGGTCATTCTAATGAAACAAAATTTGATGCCTGCTCACTGGTCGGTGATTTAACCAGATGAATTTGACATCTGAGCGCTTTTTTTTGTTTTTTTTCTTCTGTTTTCCACCCCTGGATTATTATGATGTTTAACTCTGCATGGTGGGTTTCATGTATGTAAATATCTCTAAAATTATTAATACTAACATGTACAGTAGACACCTGCAAAAAATGACATTTTGCTCCCATATGTTTTTTCGATGCCTTTTGGGTCACCAAGCATCAGTATAAAATTTAAGATGATTTGGCTGATTCCTGACTTAGCGCAACACGTTTCAATTTTGTATGAAAATTAAATCACCCAGAAAATTCAAATAAGTTTGAAATGAAATCGGTCTTTAATTTTTGGTTTTGACTATTCTTAAGCTTCATGTTTTGCTTACATAAAAAACAGCTAAGAATTTCATGAAAAAAGTTATAATCGTTTCAAAATAAAAAATCTGAATCCAATGAATAGTATTCAAAAATTGCAGACTTTGCTTGCTAGAGCTATTAATAATTGCATGAAATGTTTTTGCAAAGGCTTTTTAAATCAATAAATCCTCTGGCGAAACACTTTTCTTGAGATTTTTTATTTCTTTCCTACTGTTACTCAGCTTTCAAACAAGCAATCAAAAAACGATATAATTAAATAAATGAATTTGGATAACGAAAATTTTATATAACATTGAATATCTTTTCAGGAGTACAATTTAGGTTGGTGGATTGTTGACATAAAATGTAATGCAAGAATCAAGGAACATTTTTCATCCAAAGTTATATTTTTTGGTACTTGCAGAACATCTCTGGCGATTTTCGAATGAAACATTTTGTTTTCCTATTCAAATTTCCATACAAAATTAAAACTCGTTGCCCTAATTCAGGACTGGATGGATCGCTTCCAAAATTTTTATTTCTATTTCTGGCAGCAAACCAACCAAAAAAAAAGTTATGGGAGGTGTAAAAACATTTCAAAAAATCGTGAACTTCATTGAAAAACCCAAATTTTTAATGTAAAATCAGGGGCTGAATCCTAAAATTAAATACCAAAAAATTCTCAGTAGAACAGTTTTAGAGTTATGCTTAAAATATTAAATTTTGGAAAAAATAAAAAAAAAAAGAACCTAAACTAATATTCAAATATATCGGATTGGAAAACATTAATTTGAAATATATATTTTTGGTTTATTTTAGAGGAATAAATGTGCTATCGATCATTGCAACTTTATTTTTGCGTATGATGAACAGTATTGTTGATGTTAGTGAAGATATAATAGAAAAATATTGAATAAAAAAATGCATTTTCGGAGAAAATTTTGATTTTGAGATAGTTTTAAACTCAATGGTAACATTTTAAAAATCTGATTTTCTCTGGATCGAAAATTTCAATTCAAAACAAAGATTTTAAGTGGTTATTCATCAAAGACGGTTGAAAATTAAAGAAGTTATGGGTGTTTTACTAAAACAGTTTTATTAGCAATTTTGAATAATTTCACGCAGTGTACTAATCTCAATATAGGAAGAATTAAACATGATAATTCTTACTTGCTCTAATTTAAAATTGATTCGCTAACCAAAAGGTCACATGCCAAATTTCAGTTAGATCTCACCATAGCAAGGGGTTGCTTGAGTCTTTTCTTTGTTGGTCATGCTTTTGCTTTATGAATATTTTTCTTAACGCTTTAATTAAGACAAATATTTCACTCGAAGAATTCAACACGATTGAACTTAAAACAAAAAAGTTATTGCGGTTTAAAGATTATATTTTGGCCTCAAACTGTCGTCTAACTCGTAATGAGTACCTTTTACGTATTGCGTTTCAGACGACAATTTGCGGCCAAAATAGAATCTTTGAACCACTAACCGCAATTACTTTTCTGTTTCAGGTTCAATCGTGTAGCAGTCTTCGGGTGAAATATTTATTTCCAAAAAGGCTTTAAGAAAAATGTTCATAAAAAGCAATAAGTCAGTGAAGAAAAAAGTTATCAATGAAAAACTAGTATTTTTTGCTTCTATCGATTTTTTGCTTTAAATTTTAAGCCCCATTCACGCTTGAGACTCAAGCAACCCCTGCCTATGCACTATGGGACAGCCCCATAATAAGGCGGCAAAAATATATATTTGCTATTTATGAACTTTTTTGAAGATGAAGATGAGTTGTAAACATTCCAAAACCAGTATAAACTATTTTCAGCTTTGGTTTTGCATGTGTGTTCAGAAACAACAATGAAATTGGAACATTAACTCGTAAAAATTCACAGTTTAGTTTTGAAACAATACTTGTTTAAATAAAATTATTTCGGAAACGCGTGAATATTTTTGAGTTCTGTGTTCACAAAAAATATTTGAGAGATTAAAGCAAAACCACTAAAGGTATTTTTGTTTATGATTTTTCAGTTCTGTATGAAGAATATAATAATAAGAGAGTATACGCAAAAAAATGCAGTATTTAAATTTTATAATTTTTGGTTCACAAGTAGTTTTTAAAAATCTCAGTTATTTCTACAGATATCTACAGTAGCTTTTGGTCACAATCAATTGCATTCATTTTCCTGCACGTTATGAACAATGTTTGCTCAATGATGTTTAACATAAAACGTACTATTTTTCCAAAATGGTTAAAAATTACTCAATTTTTGTTTTTATTATAACTTTAAAGGATGCAAATATATGCAACTATTTTTTCTTGCATTCGAATTATTAGACCTTCAAGTATGTTTAAAAGACAAAAACAAATTTTGGGAAACGTTAGGCTTTTTTCTTGGAGACCAAAATGTTTAAACCTTTTATGTAAATCTTAAAATTACTCATTTTTTTAATTTTTTTTTATTAACCATGTACAATTAAAAATATTTCGGGAAAAGGCTTAAAAATAAGCTTTCTAACGATGTATTGGGAATTGATGTAACATTCAATTTAAAGGAGAAAAATTGATTTGAATATTATTTGATCTGAAGTATATTTTTCAAAATTTTCTAAATCTGATGTCTGTGAAACGATAAGTGCTAATGATAATTAGCTGAAAAATTGATGATATTTCAGTAAGATTTTAAGTTACAAACTGGTAAATGACAAATATTATTACAATGAAGTTAATTTTTGACTTTTTGCCGCCTCAAACCCCAAAGTGTCATGGTCAGATATTACTGAAATTTGACAAGTGACCTTCTGGTGCGCTAATGATCAATTTAAGCTAAGAGCGATTGAGATTTATCATGTTCGATTCTTACTACATTTAGATTAGTACACTGCGGTTCGTGAAATTATTCAAAAATGTAAATAATAATGTTTTAATAAAATACCTATAACTTCTTCAATTTTCAACCGATTTTGATAAATAGCCACTTGAAATCTTTGTTTTAAATTAAAATTGACGGTCCACAGAAATTCAGATTTTTGAAATGTTAGGTACTACCCAGTCGAAAACTATCGAAAAAAAAAATTTCTCTAATAATATGCATTTTTTTTTTTTTTGCTATCAAAACTTAACTTATATTAACAATACTGTTTATCATACGCAAAAATGAAGTTCCGATGAACGATAGCAAATTTAATAACCTTGATTCAAAAGAGATATTTCAAATAAATATTTTGCAATCCGAGATATTTGAATATATGTTAGTAGAAGTAATTTTTTTATTTTTCCAAAATTTCATATTTGAAGCATTACTCAAAAACTGTTCTACTGAATTTTTTTTTAAATTTAATTTTCGGATTCAGCGCCCGATTTCTGCAAAAAATGACTGTTTTTTCGATGCCTTTTAGGTCCCCAAGCATCAGTGTAAAATTTGAGATGATTTGGTTGATTTCTGAGTTAGCGCAACGCGTTTCAATTTTGTATGGTAATTCGTATGGAAGAAGAAATTTTTGCACATTAAATCATCCAGAAAATTCAAATAAGCTTGAAATGAAGTCCGTCTTTAATTTTTGATTTTGACTATTCTTAAACTAAATTTTTTGCTTACATAACAAGCAGCTAAGAATTTCATGGAAAATTGTATAACAATTTAAAAATAAAAAATCTGAATCCATTAAAAAATTTTAAAAAATGGCAGACTTTACTTGCTAGAGCTGTTAATAATTTCTTGAAATGTTATGGCAAAGGTAATATTTATCGAAAAATTCTCTGGCAATGCAAAGCAGTTTTTTGAGATTTTTTATTTCCATCATACTGTTACACAGCTTTCAAACAAGCAGTCAAAAACGATATAATTAAAATAATGAATTTTGAAAACAAAAATTTTATATAACATTGAATATCTTTTCTGGGGTACAATTTAGGTTTGTGCTTTGTTCGCAAGAAATGTACTGCAAGAATCAAGGGACATTTTTCATCCAAAATTATATTTTTTGGAACTTTCCGAAAACCTCTGGCAATTTTTGAATGAAATATTTTGTTTTCCCATACAAATTTCCATACAAAATAAAAACACGTGGCGCTCATTCAGGACTGGATGGATCGCTTAAAAAAAATTATTGCTATTTCTGGCAGCAAAAACAACCAAAAAAAGTTATGGAAGGTGTAAAAATTTAAGAATTTGAAGTTTCCATACAAAGCTTGCAGCGTTCTAATGGTCATCCACAAGTCTTTATTTTTTTATATGCGCTTCCCGTTCCCCCAGACAGACTGACAGATATAAATTCATTTTTACATATTTGTATATTTGTAATATTTGATAATTAACTTGCTTGTTCTTTAGTATTGTTTGAGCTATGAAGTCGTATTAGAATGCAGTGTTAATTACATTTTTTGCTTGATTTTTTTGAAAATTGGAGGAAAATTGATATGACATCTGTTATTGGAAAATTACGATATTTTTGAAATAATAGAGAACACATCGAACATCGTATCTTTTATATTTAAACTTTGTTATGATATTTGTTGAAGTTTGTTCGATGATATTGGAACTTAAAAATATTGATAAGGAAAAAAAATCTGAGTTGAGTTCATTAAGCAAACTATTTGCTTTTTAGTTGCAATGTTTGTTCAAATGAAGATCAATACTTGGATGGCGGATTGCAAAACCTGTGCTTCAATTTATTTTGTCATAAGATGTCAGCCATCCAAGTAAATTCATATCGATATTTCATTGGAAAACCCATTAAAATAAAAAAAGAGACATATCTACAAAAAAATACATTTTGAACTTCTGGTTTTGATTTCTTAAACTGAATGGAAATCACCAAGAAAAAAAATTAACATTGTGGTACGCTCCACGTCATAATTAGTTTAAACCTGGGTAATCATTCAATAAAAGAACATAAAGATGTGTGTATTTGAACAATTGTTCTCATGTGATCTACATCAGGTATAAAAGTCCATTTTTTCAGTTAACACATCAGAAGTCATTTGTTGCAATGAAACAGTTTCAAGTCTTTGTTGTGATAGTAACCTTATCATGTTTCTTGGTGGTTGATGCTGGAAATTCAAAAATCTTCGACAACTTGGTAATATTATAATGAAGTTTGGTTCAATATCATGCTGCATGAATTCCTTATTTTTCAGGAAACACTATGGAAACAAACTGGCAAATCAGTTTTCGAATTTTGTGAAGAGTTGTATTATTCGGCAGATACTCCAAAGAAAATACTTTGCCAAGTTTACAAACTTCAAGTCAACGACAACACGGTTAATGCAAGCAGCTACGTTGAGTGTACATTTAAACTTCTTCGCTATTTGGATGGAAATGGACAAATGAATGGTTCGCAAATTGCTCACGATTTTCAAATATTTGAAATTGCAGATAAGGATTCAAATATTGCAAACACTGTAAAAGAGTGTCCCGAAATATTTCCATCGCCATCAGTGTTGGATTATTTCACGTGCCTTCTAACTGATGATGCTATTAGGGAGAACTTTGCTCAAGTTTTCAAGTACCGTGGACTAAGTCCGCCAAATCCACCACCTGACTACGACAAGGAAAAGGCTGTTCAGCAGTATGATGCAAAAGCCGAAGGATGTGTGGATGAAGTTATTCCAGAATAAAGAGCATCCAAACTCTTTTTTTTTGCTGCACATGTGTTGGAATTTTAAGACGTGAATCAGGAATTGCTTCTTATTTTTATTCCACCAATAAATTAAAATAAAAAAAGAATATTTAGAAATCCATTCTCATTTCCGATAATTTCGAAAGTTCTCAAACAGCCTTCTTAATAAAAAAAAAATAACATGAACACCTTAATATTGAATATGTAGCCAAAGTAATTTTTAAATCTTAGAAGGGAGTTTGAAATTAGGCTTTTTGAAATATCAAATAC
Organism: Uranotaenia lowii; assembly: GCF_029784155.1. NCBI lineage: Eukaryota > Metazoa > Arthropoda > Insecta > Diptera > Culicidae > Uranotaenia > Uranotaenia lowii. Next base: position 68,630,772 of record NC_073692.1, on the reverse strand, counting down.
TTTTTTTTTCTACATGTCTTCACACACACTTGACAGTTATATTCTTTCCCATTGAAAAGTACCTTACATTGACTGCAAGTGCTCTATTGTTCAATGTTTTTCGTTTCTCAAGGCCCGGTTGTATTTTTTTTGAATCCTTTGTATGATTTTATTTTCTCAAACCAGATTTCCCGCGCATTTCATTCCTATAGCTGTTTACAAATAACCTGAGGGGCTAATGAAAGTGGACCGTCTTTCCCTGCGACGATTGCGAGCTACGGAAAATCCTTCAGCAGGTCGACTAACGCATATTATAACAATAAATTTAACCCCATTTATTGCCGTAATAAAGCGCAATTAAATAAATATATGTATAACGAACGAAGGCTTTTCCCACCATGTCTCATCGTGACTCGGGATTTAGTTTATTTTTTGAACAGCACTCCTGAGAACTGAAATTCCGGTACATTCCGGTGTATTTATGTCACCTGAATCGCCACACCGGCAGGGATTGATAAGAGCATAACGGAAGGAAACGTCCAGAGGGAAAAATTCTTCGAGGGGATCGAAAGCCATTCATCTCTCCCTCCCTAAAAACTGAAAATGAAGAAACTTTATCGAAACGCTATGAAATTCCAAGAAAATATATTCCGAAGGGGGAAAACCAATGCTCGATATAGTTATTAAAAACTGGTGCAAATTTTTCTTGTGGGAACCAAAACTTTCGACTTCGGCAACGGTGCCGCAATCGATCAACCGAACTAATCCTATTAAAATGGTTTCTCGATCGGCACGGTCACAGCAAAAAGGGAGACATTATGCAAAGCAGCATCGGCCAAAATGCGCGATCTCTCTCAGATGCGAAACGCAAACCTTCAATTAATGCGTGCCTTCAGTTAAATGCCAAATTTTCCGATCTAAATTGTAGCAAGTGCTATTAATAATGCATAAGGTTGATTTGCATACCTGATGCAGTGCCCAAGGAAACAATCGAATAGCTAGCTCTGTGCGCAAAGTTTCCTTTGTACTTGACTGGAAAAAAAAATCCTTTCTCGAATGGATTTGCAGAAATACATTCCGCTGAAATAAAAAAAATCAAAAGGGTCGCTCCTTGCCGTCGAAAATGAAGCAATGAAAGGATTTCTCCAAGTGCAACGGAACGGTGATTTACTGGCTGGTGTTTTTTGCCAGAACGAAGTCAGTGGATAGTCAAGATTTGGCTTCAAGAGCCTTTACCATTTATTGTGTTCCCAAATGTTCGGTGAAATGTGTATGCTAATAGATTTTTGAGTATGCAAAATAAGCTTTTTTTATTGGGCGCGTGAGGTTTGTTCTGAAAGGGTTGCGATTACTGTTTGTGGCATTTCGGGATTTGGAGCGATGGTGTGTCTTAAGGGATTGCATTTACGGAAATTCAGTTTATTTTTTTATTTTCGTATCGCTTCTCCGAATTTGAGAAAATTTCGATTTGTTCCATGGTTGTTGAAAGGAGTTGTTTGTTTAAAAAAGCACTAGAGTAAGTTTTGAATAATTTCCAATTATTTGTTATCAGATCCATGTTTTAAGATGATAGAAACTGTTGTAAACATTATTTTTTTAACTTTAAGACTACAAATTGTTTGAGATATCATCTCTTAGGACAAAAACATTTTTTTTTATTTCGATTATAGTCGTTTACCATCATTATGTCATTCGCGACTTTATTAACGATGCAGTTGGCGGATCGTTATTGAAAAACTTATCCGGTTCAACTGTGTTCGATATTTACTATTGGACTCGAACTCGCGGACATCTGCTCAGGAGACAACAGACTTGCCAACTGAGCTATATCACAAGCCCAAAAAAAATCTTTAAATATCTGAAAACACTCTATTATTTTTTTTAGACTTATTATTTTTTTATTTCAATGATTTTCGTCTCATGCCACAACATGGTTAACAATATTCCTCCGTTTCACTTGGTACTTGACAACGCCAGATCACGCTCCACTTGGTCCAACCACCTCGCTATATATGCCTTTGCTCGTCTCGTTGCTACCAGATTTGCAGCGATCACTTGATTTGCAGGACTTCGCTCGGCATTCGTCCAACCTCAACCACCTTCTGGATACTGGGTTCACCGTAGAGCCGCGGGAGCTCGGGTTTCAACTTTCAACCTTTGCCTCCACACTCCGTTCTTCGACGCCAAAGATGGTTCTTAACACTCGTCGCTCGAATGCTTCGAGTGTGCGCAGGTCATCCTAGAGCAATATCCAAGTCTCGTGCCCGTAGAGGACAACCGGTCTAATGAGCGTCATATACAGGTTACACTTCGTGCGAGGGCTAAGTCCTCTTCACCGCAGTTGCTTATGGAGCCCATAGAAGGTACGACTTCCGCTGATCATTCGAAGCCGGATCGGCTGGTGTCATTGTCTGCGGTCACCAGTGAGCCGAGAGATTCAACTATCTCCAGGTCGTCGCCGTCGATCGTGACCTTTTCATTACTGAACAAATGGGCTCACGTAGGATAGACCATCACCATGTCGAAGCCCTCTGCGTGATTAGAATGAACTCGACAACTCACCCGATATCCACATCCAGTTCCACCCAACGTCTCCTTGATCAGTCTGATCAACTTCCTGGAGAAGCCGTTCTCGTTCATGATTTTCCATAGCACGTCACGGTTGATCGTTTCGTATGTGGCTTTGAAGTCGATGGTGAATTGGTACGGCACGAAGCCTTTGCGAAATGCGTTGAGCTTTCGATAGAACTTGTGTGTTTCCCTTGAACGATGCAGCTACTCTAGCTCCTCGAGCTCCTCCGTCTCCAGGTGGTACAATTTTTCCTGAAAGATTTTGACTCGCTGCCTTTACCACTGTCAGTGATTTTCAACGTTTAGCCGAGTGCTTTTTTGCACTACAGCCGCCTGCGCGGCGTTATCTTCGTCCATTACCCTCCTACACTCCTCTTTGAACTAGCCGTTCCGTCGAGTTTGTTCCACATTACCGATGACGTTCTCCGCAGCACTGTTGATGGCTGTCTTGATGATATTCCAACAGTCCTCGAGAGGGGCTTCATCAAGCTTGTCCTCTTCCGGCAGCGCTGCTTCGAGCGATTGCACGTAGTCCGCCGCGACCTTCAGTCGTTCGATATTTAACCGATCTCTGATGATGAATCTTCACCATCACCAGATAGTGGACTTACTCAATGTTGATGTCCGAGAAGTGCCTGCTGTCTATTAAAACGTTTGGTTCGGTGATCTCCAGGTGTTCTTGTGTGAGAGGCGGTGCAGGAAAAAGGTACAAAGTAAGACCATTCTTTTGAAGACGGCGAAATTTATGAGCCTTAGGCAGTTATCGTTTGTGAGCGCATGCCACCCCAGACATTAAGAACATACGCGTACTCTCTCAGTCTGCACGCGATCAAAGCATCCACCGGGATTGGGTAGACGATCTCCGCTAATATTGCTCGCACCCCTGCCAGCATCACAGGAAGGTAGAGAATCGGAGTTGTAAGACAAGAGGGGATATGACCACTACCCGGAGGTTGGGTGTATGGGGTCTCGATATTATGAAGGCGGATCGTGGACGGTGGACTCATCCTTCCCATCTTCCCCAAGATTGCGTGTACTTACAGGCTTTCACAATGTTATGATGTGCCTCTTCCTTCCTCGATGGTTCGATCGCCTTGTTGGATGATCAGCCGAATTCTTCTGAGCGCCTGATGAACGCGGGCGACAAACCCGGAACTTTGCCACGGGTGCGGCGAACTGACGTGACCTGAAGCGGCTGGAATTTAGGGCTATACCACCGGGATTTTCTCCCTCTTTTTCACTGGTGTGACGATCGGATGCGCTCGGACTCGGCCCCTGAACTCCTGAGATTTTTCGCCACTGATGCGGCGTTCGGATGCTTCGGGTTCGGCGGCTGTCTCAACGGGCCAACTGGCGCGGCGATCAGATGCAGACAAATTTGGCACCGATTCGCCGGGATTTTGCCTCTCTTTCGGCTGTCCCCCGAAATGTTTCGCCACCGGTGCGGCGATCTGACGCACTACAATTCGACGGCGGTTCAACCGGATATTTTGCCACTGGTGTGGCAATCTGAAACCCTACGAATCGGCGGAGGTTCCACCGGATGTTTGCAACTAGTGCGGCGTTAGAAAGCTGACGGATTCGGCGGCTGTTCCACCGGATATTCGCCACTGGTGCTCCACTGGTGATCTTATGCAGTCAAATTCGATACCAGTTCGCCAGGATTTTTGCCCCTCGTTCGGCGATTGGAAGCCTAGAATTTGGCGGCTGTCCTCCGAGATTTTTTCGCCAATGGTGCCGCGATGGAATTCTGCCCGATTCGCCGGCTGTTCCACCGGATGTTCGCCACTGTTACGACGATGGAATTCGATCCGATTTGGCGGCTGTGTCACCGGATGTTTTTTCGCCACTGGTGCGGCGATGGAAAGCGGATGGATTCGGCACCGGTTCGCCGGGATTTTTGCCACTAGTTCGGCATTCAGATTCAGTCGAATTCGGTACCGGTTCGCTGGGATTTTGTCACTCGTTCGGCGATCGGAAGCATGGGGGCATATACTTGCCTTTGCTACCCTTCTCTGGAGCTTGTTTTCTCCTCCTGGAGCTCCTGGCCCGGGAATCGAGTTTCCTAAAGAGGGCTGCCCTAGAGGCAATAAAAGAGCCGATTTAATGATAGAAAGTGGCTTTGTGGCAGGGATTTTTGCCTTTTGATTCGGCATACTGTTCGACGGCTGGATTCCATGCCTAGTATGCACGTAGAGTGGCCGGGTTTTGGCCGCGTATGTGCTTCCAGTGATGTGCTGGAAACAGGATTTTGGGCGATTCCTCCTCGGCGAAACAAAAAAAAAACTTGGTTTCAACGCGCACTACTTTTCACTGCCACAATGTTGTGTGGCGACCAATCGCCGATTTTTTTTTTGGAAACCAAAGTGACGTTTTGGCGGGTTTGCACGCTCAGTACGGTTTACTCTTTTTTTCTGCACGCTTAGTATCATTCCCTTATTTTGGCGTTTATTCTTTGTATACGCTTACGCTGCTTAACATGGGGTTGGGTTTTTGGTTGAATTATGTTGCCAATCGCTTTAAACGTATAAATTTTGAGAAAAATAAATTTAAATGCAACATCTAGTTGTACATTGTCTAACGTTCGCTATTCCTTGTTTTAAAGTTTATCCACGTTAAGCTTTAGAAAAAGTTCTCTTAATAGTTCGGCCTTCGTTGAAGTTTGAAAATTTTCCAGAAATTTTCATGTATCGAAAATTGTTCTGCACCTAATGGGAAAAAATGTTTAAGAAAATTAAAAAACGCGTCATTCTCTGAACAAATATTCGAGAATTCAAATCAAACCCTGGTTACCTTAAGTTCATTTTAATAACAAAAAATCTATAGAAATTCTATTATTCATTATTATGAAAAATTAAACTTTTAAGACTTCGAATTTGATAAAGGGTAATACGGTCAAAATTTGGTCAAGGGAAAACGCGTGTAAATCGGCGAAACCGTTTATTTAAAAAGTAAAATTAAATTTCTTTTTCAAGTTTGATTAGTATAAAATTCAGGAAAAATATTCAGCTAGACTTCCGCTTTTCTAAATCCGAATTGCCGGGCCTTACGCTTAACCCCTGCCATCAGATTTTGTACAGCCACCTTTTCCACCTTCTTCGCCGCAGAAAGCCAGTTTGTCTTTAACTGCTGCTCGTTCTTAGCAGTTTTTTTTTGTCTTCTTTAGGTTCCGCTTGACTATATCCCAGTATTTCTCAATTGCGCGGAGCTCTGGCGTGTTGAGAGGATTCTTGTCCTTGGGAACCACCTGCACGTTGTTGGTGGCGTACCACTCCATGGCCTTTTTACCGTAATGGCAAGATGCCAAATCCGGCCAAAACAGTACGGAGCAACCGTGTTTCTTTAGGAAAGGCAGCAGGCGTTTATTCAAACACTCTTTCACGTAAATTTCTTGATTGACAGTCCCGGATGCTATGAAAATGCTGCTTTTCAAGCCACAGGTACAGAGGGCTTGCCAAACCAGATATTTCTTCGCGAACTTTGACAGTTTCATGTGCTTGAAAATATCTGCTACCTTTCCCCTTCCTTTTGCCGTATAAATCTCCTGTCCCGGAAGCTGCTTGTAGTCGGCTTTGACGTAGGTTTCATCGTCCATTACCGTCAACTCTCTTTGTCGTCGTCGCTTGAAACTAGCGGCAACTCTCTTTATCGTCTCAGCGGCTTCCGGTTAACGATTTCCCCCCGATCCATTCTTTCTGGGTGTCGACAAACGGTCCCCAAACACTTTAATTACATTTGTAACGGTTGATTTGGCAACTTTTAGTGATTTTGCCAGCTTTGCGTGCGAGTAGCTCGGATTTTCGCGATGCGCGAGCAAAATTTTGATACACTGCTCTTCTTCCTTGGACGGCATTTTGAGAACTGAAGAGTGAATTCCAAAATCAAAATAGGAGCAGCCCAATATCTACTTTTAATTTTTTTTTTAAATTTCGTTAAGTCAATTTTGATTTTCTTTCCAGTCAAAGTGTCTGTACCCGATCAGGAGGGAAAAACAAAATTATATCAAAATGAGATATTTTGATACTTATTTTTTTCTATCTAAATGAGTTATTATTCAGTACTCGTAGGATGTTAAAATATCTCAAATTATATCAAAAAATCCATACGATCATAGCTAAATTATATCAGTTTCTGATATGCTCCTATCAAGATTATATCTCGTTCAGATAGCATAGTTTGATATCCCGATCAGGAGTGCATATCAAAATAATAACTCAAACGTATCTCACCAAGATATTAACATCTGATTCAGTTATAATTAAGTACTCCAAATTTTCGATTTTAAGTTTCTCTAATCTGAATTATATCTTATTCTGATTGACAAACTTGAATGGGGTTGAGTTCATATTCAATGATCAAGATTTTTTTCGGATTGTCCTAAAATAAAATGATTATATCTTATTTTGATATACGTACAACTTTTTCTGAAACACGGACATCGAAGTCAACGGCTCAAACCTTACATTAACGAGTTTCGCTCAACAGATTCATAAAATTGAATCAAATTTTTGGGAAAACAAAAATGGGGCATGGTTTTATCAAATAATGTGGTTTATTGACCTTCCACTAGAAAATTTTCTCGAAGCACTCATATCTTGATAAGTTATAATTTTGATATAATTTGTTCTGTTCAATATCAAACTATGCTATCTGAACCAGATATAATCTTGATAGGAGCATATCAAAAACTGATATAATTTAGCTATGATCGTATAGATTTTTTGATATAATTTGAGATATTTTAACATCCTACGAGTACTGAATTATAACTCATTTAGATAGAAAAAAATAAGTATCAAAATATCTCGTTTTGATATAATTTTGTTTTTCCCTCCTGATCGGGATTGGACTGAACAAATTATATCAAAATTATAACTTATCAAGATATAAGTGCTTCGAGAAAATTTTCTAGTGGAAGGTCAATAAACCACATTATTTGATAAAACCATGCCCCATTTTTGGTTTCCCAAAAATTTGATTCAATTTTATGAATCTGTTGAGCGAAACTCGTTAATGTAAGGTTTGAGCCGTTGACTTCGATGTCCGTGTTTTAGAAAAAGTTGTACGTATATCAAAATAAGATATAATCATTTTATTTTAGGACAATCCGAAAAAAATCTTGATCATTGAATATGAGCTCAACCCCATTCAAGTTTGTCAATCAGAATAAGATATAATTAAAATTGGAGAAACTTAAAATCGAAAATTTTGAGTACTTAATTATAACTGAATCAGATGTAAATATCTTGGTGAGATACGTTTGAGTTATTATTTTGATATGCTCTCCTGATCGGGTAAGTATCAATGTGTTTGGCTGTTAGGCACGTATTGAATATACGGGAAGTGTTTCTGAATGCGCATGTTGGGTAATTTGCGCAAACAGCCGATTGACGATAAGGCTGGAAATTCAACCAATCTGATCAGTGCAGTTTGAGGGTAATACGCTACTAAACATGGCATGAAGCAATTTGATGGTTATATAAAGCCAAAAAAATTTAAAATTTCAAACGAGATTTTTGTCAGTTTTGTTATAATATATTGAACTTGAATTATCGTGCGTACAGATTCTGTGAACAAAAATTTTAAAAGTTTTTCTTTCTTATTTATCTGGAAATCGGAAATTCAACTAATTGAAGCTTTTGGCAAAGTTGTAAATGATAAGATATTCGTTCTGAAGGCCCATATCAAGGCAGGTGAAATGCCTATATCAAGAAAAATAGATAAGTCTTATAAATTTTTTACTTTTTATCATTTAAACATTAAATCTACGCTCAAATCACGATCTTACAGCGAAAAAAGAAGAACTCCATACTGATCCGATAAAAATACGACATGAACAAAATATTACCATGAAATATGGCCATATAGCATACCTAACTATGTTTCATACAAAAAACCTGGTGATGTAAAAAAATTCACTAAAATTTCAGCCTTGACGTATGCTTATCATCCGTTTCTACCATTTTAAATTAAATAATATCAAAATATTGCAAGTGTTAATGAATATAGCTAAAAACATAAATATGCGCATTTAACCCGCCAGTTTCAGAAATCGGCTATTTTGACTTCTTCCATGGCCGTAGGAACGGGGGGGGTTTTGGGGGTTAAACCCCCCCCATGAGGGTCCAAAAAAGGAAGCGAGGTATTCTACTCTACACTCAAAATTTTAAATTCATAATCAATTTATGATAATTAATAGAGCAAAGATATTCGAGAGTAACTATCTGAACTAAAAACTAATACAAAAACTTCAAAAACCCATTTCAAGTTATAAATTCTGCTCCAGTTTTTTTTTTAATTTTCTCACTTGTTCATAGGATATGGTAGACAGATTTTTTTTTCAGCACGAATCTGGGCTGTTTTATATAAAAATCTGGCAAAATCCGGGTATTTATTTTCAAATTGTCGACCAATACCAGGCAAAACAGGACAATATTAGTCAAAACCTAGGAATCATCAAAGATCTAGAAAAAAAATTAAAAATCCTTTAATGATAATTTTTTGAAACTTGCTGCAAAAATTTGGACGCATAAATAAAAAAAATTACAACACAAATTTGATTTGAGAATAGGAATGAGAACAAACCCGGGCAAAATACTGGCTTTTCCAATGAAATCTGGGCAAACGGGTCGGACCAGACTTTTCCCAAATTTTATATTAATTTTATATTAATTTATAATTAACATCCGGACCAATCCGGTTAAAACCGGGCAATTTGGCAACCTTATCATAGAAATTTAGTTCTGAATATTAAATTTTAAATTAAACCCATTTTGGAGGTTCTGGTTCTATATTCCTATAACCAAAATTGTATTTCTACATATTTTTGTATTTCTGATATTGTATCGAGTTAAGGATTCTTGATTTTCACTTCGAATAATCATAAGAAATTAGGAATGGAAAGCTGCTTTGAAATACTTGTTTGAATTTGGTTTGCATTTTATATCAAATTTGAATCATTGGGCTTATTCTGCGACTCGAGTGACGAGACTTTCGAAATTTCATATCGTTTTGCAGGCTTAAATAGCCTCTCTAGCATCGAAATTTTCGTTCGGATGAGCTGTTTTTGGTCTTCCGAACTCATCTATACACAAATTTCTTTTCTGAAGCATTTTATGGAGTCAGGACGAAGACGTGAAATTTCGAGAGTCACAGAATAAGCCCTCAGGTTTTTTCGAAAATCGAAGCATTTTCAATATTTTTATAAAAGTTTGCCGAATACGGAAAAGGAAGAAATTTGTTTTATATTCAAATTCGAAGTTCTTAAACTTTATTTTAATTAATGAAAAATATTTCCTGTTTTTTTTTCATTTTTTCCGGTGTATTGTTAACATTAATAATATTGCAGCTTTTTTTAAAGCCAAATTTCAAACTAAAATCATAAATTCTGTTCAAGTTTGCATCAAGCAAATTTGATACGAAATTCTTTTATCTCTTACTGTTTTTTTGGAAAATTTTATTTATTTTCATCAAAGGATAGAATCTTGGAATTCGCAAAAGAGGTTAGAAAATTGGGCTTGTTTGATTTGAGTATAGAAAGTTTTTTTTTAAAGAAATTGAAGGCTACCCTTAAAAGAACTTATCTTCTGCTCAAACCAAATAACTTTGATCTACCAGACTTTTAAACAAATTCAAAAAAATTAACCGTCGATGAAAGCAAATTTCATGTATTGTTTCTAGAGGTTTCATTAAAAAAAATTTAGCTCACCCTTTAGGCTAAGGACCACTTTTCTAAAGTTACTTTTTTGAGGTTTTATTAATGACACTTTACTATCCTTGTGGCATTCGTATCTTCTCTTAAGTTACAATTCCATACGAAAACTATTAATGAGAACTTAAAAATGAATAATCATATAGTTACAAACATAATATGTTTTAATTTTTTTTATTCGTGCGTTGTTAAACAAAAAATCATATGTAAAAAATTAGTCACCAAAACCCCCCCCATGAGTCGGTTCTTCCTACGGCCCTGACTTCTTCTATTATAAAATTATTTTCACAAAAACTGTAAGAAATTTTAACAGAAAAATTGCTCTAACGTATACAAAACTGATGTCCGCTCATGTGTATATAGTTTTCAGACTAATGGAATATGGGAGAAAATTAATACTTTCCTTCATATGCACATATAGCCCGCCTCTCCCCTACAGCGGCGCATATTTGCAACGCCCGTTTTGTTCTGTAGCTATGGATATGGTTTTTCAAAATCATGTTTTTAAAACAACTAGATGTGTTTGAGTAATAAAAAATCATAAGAACTTGTAGAAAACACATTTTTTCAACGTGTACACTTTTTTTTTCTTTGTGATAGGAGTTTAACCCGTTAAGGTAAGCTTGCCAGATTGCCCGGTTTTATCCGGGTTTGCCCGGATATTTGATGCAAAATTTTGAGAAAGTCCGGTCCGGCCCGGTTGCCCGGATATCGTGGAAAAAGTCCGGATATTGCCCGGCTTATTTCACAATTTTTACAAAGAAACCAAAAAAATCAAAGTTTTTGAGTAAGTTTCAGCAAAATCGATTGACGGCATGAAAATTTTCAACGGTTGTTTCAAATAATTTCGCTGATTTACTTCTATAAACCTTTAAATATTTAGGTGTTCCAAAAAGTTGTTGGAAGTCTGCAATTACATTAATAAAATAATAATTTCATTTTTTTGCATTTAACTAACTTTGCTATTATATATAATAACATCTCAATTTTGCCCGGTTTTTGCCCGGTTTTTGGATTTGAAAAATTGAAATCCATGCCCGGATTTTTCCAGGTTTTTTTTTAAAAAATGCCCGGAATTGCTAGGCCCGGATGGGAGTGGAAAAAATTCTGGCAACCTTACGTTAAGGTCATTCTTTCTCGATTCGATTGGTTGGTTATCCCATTAGGGTCATGCTTCGTGGTAGTCTTCTATAATTTGTTGATTAATCTGGCTTTGCGGAGGAAGGCCACTAATTTGAATTCTTCTTGAGAACGTGAACACTCGTTTTTACACATCATGAATCAAAATTCTCACAGCATTCTCTTCGATTTTTCAAGTTTGGGCCATAATAATGATATTTTATTTATTTATGAGATTTGAATGTTTGAACAGTCCAGTATCCCACTGACACAGAAACCCAACCAAGGTCAACATTGCAACTGCGACTAGATTTTTTTTTGTGGACCATAAACAATTTTTCTACCCAAACTGCACCATCAATATTTGATTACTGATAATCACTCGGCTGCAGAAGGACCACCAAGCACCACAAACTAATGTGTCACTAAAGGCTCATTAAACAGCTTTAAAACTGCTCGTTTGCTTAATAGCTTGAACCGGTGTGATGGCTGTGTTTTCATGTTTTCCCATAATCATATTTGGTGAGCTAATATGCTCGAAATCATCCCGGAATGAAGGAAAAAAACAGTTTAAGAAACATGTGGAAACGAACTGAAATGTCAATTTTACACCTTTGTTTGATTACAGGTTTATAGATCGTAAATCATCATTGCTCGGGACGCTTCAGGGCTGCTAAATGGAGAAAAGGAAAGTGGGTGTGAGTGTGTAGACGCATAACGAATTTAGGAACCTCATTCTTTCTCTCGTTCGAGACTCGCGCAGCTTTCTGATATCTAATTTAAACAAATCATCGAATCATAATAAATTTTCCAACTTTTCTATGCTGGATGTTATCGCGCTAGAACATGACGACTGGCTGTTTGCTGGTGATCGATAAAAAATGAAAAAGGTGAACTGGTTCCGTGAATGTTTTCAACTGGCTGAACTGTTGTAGCACATTTAGTCGTCGACAAACGAGGGCAGGTGATTATGGATTTTGAAGGTGGAATATGGATAAACAGCTTGTCTGCTTCTCTTTTACCTCCATCAACTTTTGACGGCATGCAACATTGTGGTCTAGGACCATTTCGGAAAACACATTGAACGTAAATTCGTCTTGTTATGTGTGGGCAGCATGAAATACACAGGGGGTAGGTACCCTCTAAAATATGTAATCATATCATTAGCGGCTGCATACGATTCCGGTGCTGACTAACCCTTCCGAGGGTTTCCGCCAATGATGGAGTCGATCCTCGGGGCCTAACGCAAGTAAATCGATGGATGGATGGGTTGCGTCCACACGCGATTTGTATCGGGACACACCTTCCCAAAACGAACAGAACACACTCTAACGCCCTTTCCTCCCCCTTGGTTGGGAATAACGACTGGAACCTGCCACACACAAACTCCAAATATGCCGGTCTGTAATTTGTGGAACGGGGCTAAAAGGTCATGAATTGGATACTTTCGGAGGCGCCCACCTTGCTTGAGCATTGGTGAAAAAGAATTAACAGAAAGAAAGACACCCAGCAGGAGAAACATGCGGATGGTGGATAACTTGCCGGAACAAGCGTAGGGGGACTCCTTTGGGTTGAGTCGAAGGAGGATGACGACGCACTAATTCTAATACGGGTAGGTGAGGAATCGATTCGAGAAGCTCATTTGATCATGGATCTTTTAATACCCATAATAAAAAAGTTCACTTCTAATTAGCAAAATAAGGCTATAACATAATTAAGGTAATTCAACTTAAAAAAATTATTTTTTGAAACTATTAAAGGTTTTATTATTTTTTGTCAAATCACGCAATTACCTATCTAGCTAATTATACTTCCATACATCTTGGCAGGTAAAATTACAACTTTTTCGAATATCAAAACACTTGAAGTCTTAAAAGTTTTATTTTTGATCAGAATCAATGGTAGAATTTTTCCTAGATTTTTTTAAAAATTAACTTGAATTCATCAAGGTTTGATTCGAATTCTCGAACATTTATTCAGAGAATGACCCGTTTTTCAATTTACTTAAACAATTTTTTCCATTAGGTGCAGAAAAATTTTCGACATATGAAACTTTCTGGAAAAATTTCAGACTTCAACGAAGGCCGAACTTTTTACAGAACTTTTTCTAAAGTGTAGTATCTGCATGTATAAAAGTTCTTCATTGATACTACCTTTGCATTAGTATACTTCCTGGACAATCATATTTATGTGTTAAAATGTAAACCCGCGATCGCTATTGATGTGTCTTAAAGGGTGATACGGTCAAAATTTGGTCAATATCAACTTGACGTATTTCTGTCAATTTTGCATTTAAAAAACCTGAACACCCCGCATTTTGAAGGTGTGTGTGTAGAATGTTGCTCCTATTTTGATTTTGGAATTCACTCTTCAGTTATCAATATGCCGTCCAAGAAAGAAGAGCAGCGTATCAAAATTTTGCTCGCGCATCGCGAAAATCCGACCTACTCGCACGCAAAGCTGGCAAAATCGCTAAAAGTTGCCAATTCAACCGTTACAAATGTAATTAAAGTGTTTGGGGAACGTTTGTCAACAGCCAGGAAGTTTGGATCGGGGGGAAATCGAAAACTGGAAGCCGCTGAGACGACAAAGAGAGTTGCTGGTAGTTTCAAGCGAAACCCTATCCTCTCTCTCTCCGAGATGCCGCAAATAAGCTGGGTGTATCGTCCACATTGTGCATCGAGCCAAAAAACGAGCCGGATTATCGGCTTACAAGAAGGTAGTGACTCGAAATCGCGATGATAATCAAAATACGACGACCAAAGTGCGATCCCGGAGGCTGTACATGACGATGCTGACGAAGTTTTACTGCGTGGTAATGGACGACGAAACCTACGTCAAAGCAGACTACAAGCAGCTTCCGGGACAGCAGTTTTATACGGCAAAAGGAAGGGGAAATGTAGCAGATATTTTCAAGCACATGAAACTGTCAAAGTTCGCCAAGAAATATCTGGTTTGGCAAGCCATCTGTACCTGTGCTGTGGCTTGAAAAGCAGCATTTTCATAGCGTCCGGAACTGTCAACCAAGAAATTTACGTGAAAGAGTGTTTGAATAAACGTCTGCTGCCTTACCTTAAGAAACACGGTTGTTCCGTACTCCGCCAGAGCTCCGCCCAATTGAGAAATACTGGGCTATTGTCAAGCGGAACCTAAAGAAGACCAAAAAAACTGCAAAAAAAAGGACGAGCAGCAGTTCAAGGCAAACTGACTTTCTGCGGCGAAGAAGGTGGACAAAGTGGCTGTACAAAATCTGATGGCAGGGGTTAAGCGTAAGGCCCGGCAATTCGGGTTCGGAAAAGCGGAAGCCTAACTGAATATTTTTCCTGAATTTTATACTAATTAAACTTGAAAAAGAAATTTAATTTGATTTTTTAAATAAAGGAAAACACGCGTTTTCTCTTGACCAAATTTTGATAGTATCACCCTTCAGTAACACACCTTAGAGCAAGTTCACTGGTGTTGAGGAAAAGTGGTAGAAATTTTGACATTTTGAAAATATTCTCTTGCAAAAAAAATTTTCAAGATCTGTGGCCTTCAAGTTTTTTTTTACTAAGTACACGTGTTGTATTTTCGCATGCTGTGATCCAAAAATAGCAATATTTCTATCACATACGGCTGAAATAGAAATAGTGCTGTAAAAAAATACAACTCCCAAATATCTTGAAAACATTCTTGCATGGTAAAATTTTCAAAATGTCAAAATTCCTAGCACTTTTTCCAAACACCAGTGAACTTGCTTTAACGACGTGAAGAAAGTTTGATTTGATTTGGAATTCGTTTATTTGAAAGGGTGCCGTGCGCTATTCCGATTAAGCACCCTTGAAGAAAGTTTGATTGTTATTCGACCTCTGACTAGGATATCAAGTTGACGTGGCGATTACAGCTGGTCTAGATACTACATAAAGCTTAACGTGGATTAACATTTAAACCAGGAATTGGCTAGCAAACGTTAGACAATGTCGATTTTTTTTTTCTCAAAATTGGCTTGGTTGCCCGGATTTTATTGAAAAATGCCCGGATTTTGCCCGGATTAAATCTCTTTATTTGGCAAAACAACAAAAAAAAAAAAACAACAAACACCTCTAAGTCTAAATTTTTTCAGCAAGACTTTAAAAATGACAAAAATGACAAAAATGACAAAAATGACAAAAATGACAAAAACGACAAAAATGACAAAAATGACAAAAATGACAAAAATGACAAAAATGACAAAAATGACAAAAATGACAAAAATGACAAAAATGACAAAAATGACAAAAATGACAAAAATTACAAAAATTACAAAAATGACAAAAATGACAAAAATGACAAAAATGACAAAAATGACAAAAATGACAAAAATGACAAAAATGACAAAAATGACAAAAATGACAAAAATGACTGATCTGATTTGTAGCCACTAAATGTTTGTTTTCGGATGGAATGTAGAAGCGCTAATTGATTAACGGAACACTTTTATTGTCTTCAACTGTTAGGTAACTTTATTATAAGTTTAAATGACTTGACTTAGACTGTTTTGACTTAATCTTTTATTATAGTTAGGAGCTATGTCTGATCACGACGATGGTTGCTTAGAACTCACTGTTTCATCAGCTGATCGGGTGCCGATCAGCTGTGTGGATCGAGAGCATTAGAAGATAAGCGCTCATTTCCTCTTACATATAACTTCCCAGAGAATATTTGTTTGCTCTTTTTATGCTGTATCATTTTTGGGGCTTATTAAGGTGGTTCAAGTTAATGCGTTTACATAACCGCCCCCCTTGATTTGCCTAGCAATATCAAACAAATCAGAAACTCCTTAATAAGTATCACTGACAACTTCAATACAATTAAAACGATACGATGCAATCTGCGATGAACTTTCTAGTGCTTTGCTGGATTCTAATTCTTCTTCGCCTTCAAGTGTGGACTGTATTCCCTTCTTCATATGGCTGTGGTTGCGGGTTGTAGCCTGTGCGCACGATCATGGTTGTGGGTTGCGATCAGGAAGCGCACCGTTGACCAAGTACCCGGCCTATTGGCCCCGTTAACTCTGGAATCAGATGAGAGGGGCTTTTTTATTCAGTCAAAAATTACTTACAAATGACTTCCCTGAAGCGGTGGCTTCGAGCCACCGCGAGCGCACGTTGCGCCGATGCTACTACGATGTTCGGTGATAACTGCGATGAATGTTCCTTGAAGGAACGATGATTTTTGTTGATAAGGATGGTGCTGATTTGATCAACGACAACTGCGATGCGCATTCCCGTACGGACAATTGGCGGAGAACGACTGAAGTACCCAGAACCGGAGAATGACACGACTTCCTGCTGATAAAAGGATTGTGTATGCCCTAGTGCAACGTTGAACAATAAACACAAACTTAACTTTGCGTGGAGGTCCCTCAACCTCCACAAGAATACAAGACGCTCTATCAACTTTTAAACAGCGAGGGGGTGCGTGTCCTTAGGGGTTGCTTGTCTATCTGGTGGACTTCAGCGCTTCGTGAGTGGACTCTTCGGGTGGACGGTCAGCGACCGCCGTGGGCATGGACGACACTATGGGGTATGAACATTCCTTAAGCTTTTTTGATCATAATTTAACTTAAAATAACTTAACTGGACTGCGGGGGTCAAGTAACCCCCGCAGGCGCGCCTACTGCGCCTTGATGGAGAAGATATTTACTCTTCCCTTGCAGCTGGTGCGGGGTCGTTGTCCCGGATTGATAACAAGCAAATTTTGGAAATTGCTCTAGATTTGACCCCATCTTCCGTGCGAATGTCAGCAACGCGTACATTGCCATCAGGCCCTGGATGGAGTGCAGTGATTCGTCCTAGTGCCCACTTCAACGGTGGCAAGTTGTCCTCCTTGATGATCACCATCATGCCTTCCTTCAAATTTGGCTGCTGTTTTGTCCACTTGACACGGTTTTGCAAGTCGGACAGATAGGCTGTCGACCACTTCTTCCAAATTGTTTGCATGTGGCGTTGAACTCTTTGCCATCGTGATAAAACATTTTCTCGGAGATTATCAAGTGACGGTTCAGGTAGAAGAAGTGCCCAGGAGAGAGAACTTCAAGATCTGCTGGATCGTCTCGTTGTGGTGTTAGCGGTCGACTTTTTAAACATGCCTCAATTTGCGTAAGTAGCGTGTAGAACTCATCGTAGGTGTATATTTCAGAGCCAACAACACGCTTCAGGTGGTACTTCATGGATTTTACAGCAGCTTCCCAAAGACCGCCGAAATTGGGAGCTCGTGGTGGAATAAACTTCATCTCTATGCTATTTTTTGCTGCGGCTTCGGTAAGAGCTGCTCGTTGGGAGTTGAACATTTTTCTAAGATTATCGAGTTCTCTTTTAGCACCAACAAAGTTGGTGGCATTGTCGCAAAGAATAAGCTCTGGCTGTCCTCGACGTCCAATCATTCTGCGTAGGGCGGCGATGAACCCGTCGGTGGTAAGATCTTGAACCATATCGATGTGGCAAGCCTTCGTAACCAAACAAACGAAGATCACAACGTAACAGATGCGCGGCGCAGAGTTGCGGATAGGGAAACGGTATCTGAATGGGCCACAATAATCCACGCCGACTCGAGCAAAAGGCGGTGCAGGAGATACGCGTTCTGTCGGAAGATCAGCCATGACTTGTTCCATAACTCGTGGCTTGATTCTGAAACAACGTACGCAGCTGTGAACAACCTTCCTGGCTAGGTTTCGCAGACAAAGTGGCCAGAATTTTTCTCGAACACAAGCGGTGAGTAATTGTGGTCCAGCGTGCAACATGACGAGATGGTAATGGTTGACGATCAGCAGCGTAAACGGGTGATGATTATTAAGGATAATAGGATGCTTTCTTCCGACAGCAATCGGTGCGTTCTCTAAACGACCTCCAACGACGAGAATTCCGTTAACCAGTTGTGGGCGAAGCGATTTCAGCTTAAAAGTGTTTTTAACTTCACCCGTGTAATCGACAGCGGCGATATCTTGAGGGAAACTTTCTTTCTGAGCTAGTTTCACAAGTACTCGTAATGCTTCATCTCTTTCGGTGACTGTTAAACATCCTATGCGATGGCTGTTTCTATTCTTACAGTTGAAAGAAAATCTTCGGCAGAATGCGACTATATCAACCAGTGCGGTGAACGAACTTTTCATTAAAAATATCTCATTCGGCGAATCCACTTGAGCGGGTCCTGCAACTGTAGCTTCTTCGAGAAGTGTGCGCTCAAACTCTGTTTCATCGGTACTTGCAGTTTTCGGCCACGCGTTATATGAGAGTTTCAACCAATCCGGACCTCGCCACCAGAGCTCATGATGTTGTAGTTTTTCAGGCGTCGCACCACGAGACAGGACGTCCGCAGGATTTTCAGTGCCAACGACGTGATTCCAAACTCCATTTTTCGTTAAATGTTGAATTTCGCTGACTCTATTGGCAACAAACATCTGCCACCGGGATGGTGGCGAAGAAAGCCAGCACTTAACAATAGTGGAATCCGTCCAGAAGAAACATTTCGCAGAAATTCGTAAACTAGCCGACATCCTTTCGTATAAATGACTGAGTAAGAGGGCAGATGACAACTCTAATCTTGGTATAGTCATTTTCTTCTTTTTACGATTGACATCATCCAAGGGTGCAACTCGAGACTTGGAAATAAGAAGATTTGCCAAAACGTTTCCGCTGATTTCCGTACAGCGAACATAGATGCAAGCTCCGTAAGCTTTCGTGGAGGCATCGCAAAAACCATGGAGTTCGACAGAGATAACTTCCGAACCAAATGCAACCCATCGTGGAACTTGTAGATTGGATAGTCCAGCCAAATTTCTTCAATATTCCAGCCACCATTGCTGAAGAGAATCGGGAAGGGTTTCCGTCCAGGAATAATTCTGCTTCCAGAGCTCCTGGAGAAATATCTTGGCTTGAACTATCACAGGACCGACTAATCCTAGGGAATCGAACAAACGGGCAAAATCGGAGAGGATGATACGCTTGTTGATCTCTGTAGAAACATTCCACAGAGGAACGGAGAAATGGAAACAATCCGATTGGGTATTCCAAATAAGGCCTAATGTCTTGATTATCGTCGGCGATGTATCGAGCTTCAAGGTAATTCGGCTGTCTATAAGATGATCGGGAAGAACCGAAAGAACTACTGCATTGTTCGAATTGTATTTCCTTAGCAGCATTCTACCCGTCGCCAACAGTGTGTTTAGTTCGCTGCATTTCTTGATGGCTTCTTCTTCGGTGTCTGCACCCGTTAAACAATCGTCCATATAAAAATCTTCACACAACGTCTTGGCAGCTGTGGGGTACTTCTCCTTCCCAGATTTAGCAAGCTCCTGAAGACATTTCGTAGCTAAATAAGGAGCAGATGCAGTGCCATACGTTACGGTGGTGAGTTCAAATGTTCTTATTGGTAATTCCGGTGTATCTCTCCAAAGTATTCTCTGGAGACGGCGATCTGCAGAAGCGACATCAATCATCCGATACATTTTCGCTATGTCTGCAACGATGGCAATTTTGTGCAACCTGAAGCGGAGAACTATGGACACTAAATCTTCCTGGAGTATAGGTCCGACCATCAGAGCTTGGTTCAATGAAATTCCAGACGAAGTTGCAGCCGACGCGTCAAAAACTACGCGTAGTTTGGTGGTAGAACTTTCCGGTCGTAATACGTGATGGTGCGGCAAATAATATGGTGGCGGAATCGATCTATCACCCTCCTCCTCAACGCTAACTTCTCGCATATGATTGAGCTCCAAATATTCGTGAATGAATGCGCTGTATTCTGCTTTTAACTCTGGATTGGATTTCAATCGACATTCCAGCGACCAAAAACGACGCTCCGCTTGGCTTCTGGATTCTCCTAACTGACGGATGAGGTAATCTTTCTTAGGGAGCTCGACAACAAATCGTCCAGATGAATCTCTTACGGTGGTATCTTGATAAATCTTCTCGCACGCCGATTCTTCTAGTGATAGCTTACTAGAAGTTTTACAAGACTCCAACTCCCAAAAGCGAGACAGCAATTCATCAACCCGTTCTTCGATGCAAGAAGCTGAAAACGTTGCTCGGGCACTGGCATCTTCGGAATCCTTTCCGGAAACCACCCATCCTAGTCGCGTATTTTGCAGTATAGGCCCGCTGACATCCAACTTGTGCTGGCCTTCTAACAACAGGTCGTAAAACACTTCTGCTCCAAGGATAAGATCGACGGTGCCAGGGTTTTGGAATTCGGGATCTGCAAAGTCTATTCCTCGAGGTATCTTCCAACTATCGATGTTGATTCTTTTCACTGGAAGGTCAGCGGTGACTCTTGGGAGAATATGGAATTTCAAGGTCGAGCAGGAGTCGGAATACCGTGAAACAATCGAAGCGGAGACTGAATGGGTTGAACAGGTGCTTGATTGTCCAATACCTTTAACCGGAAGATATTCCCGATGACGTTGCAACTTCAAAGACTGTGCAATCCTTTCCGTCATAAAGCACAGCTGTGACCCTGAGTCCAATAAAGCGCGAGCTGAAAGGGTATTCCCGTACCTGTCCCCAATTGTAAGAACTGCTGTAGACAGCAAGACAGTGCTTGGAAGAATCGTAGGATTGGCAGATAGTACAGAACTGTGGCTAGTGGAAGGATTGTCTGTGGTACTTGAGGATGGGAGGTAATTCATGCTTGGGTTAGGATTGCACGCTAGATGCGCTTGGTTTTGGAGAGTGGAATTAGGAAAAACTTCGGATGGTGTTGCTGTTTCGTTCTGTGGTGACTGTTGACACGCGTTTTGCTCAGATTGTAGTGGAATTCGTGAATTGAACTGTGAAACAAAAGGACCTGCGTGCAGGAGGGTGTGATGGCCTCTTCCGCAATTCTGGCAGGATCCCTTCAAACAATATCTCGCAATGTGTCCTGAAGAAAGGCAATTCAGACACAATGATTTCTTCTTCACCAACTCAACACGCTCAGACACCTTCATCTTCATGAACTTTGCACACTTAAACACGGAATGCATCGACTCACCACAAAAAAAAACATGTTAACCTTTGTTGCATACCTGGGTGACTTACTGCCTGAAAACGTGACTGTTTTTTCGGCTCTTCTTGACTCGAATGAGCTAACGAGATATTCCGAAGTACCATACATCTCGACTTCAGGTATTCCATTAACTGTCGATACGTTGGAATCTCCTTGGAGTTGTGGTGAGATTCCCAGTGTTGCAATGTTGCACAATCTAAACGCTGGCACACCATGTGCTGGAGAATGGTTGACATCCCATCAGTTTGAACATCGACTTTCTGGAGCATCATCAACGTTGTCTCGAAATCCTTCACCACCCGGTTGAGCTGCTCGAAAGACTCCTTCTCCATAGGCTTGACTGCAAACAAAACGTCGAGGTACGATTTCACTAGGAGCTTTCTGTTCTCAAAAGCGCTCAGAAGCGTTTGCCAGGCAATGCTGTAGTTAGCCGATGTCAACTCGATCGATCCTATTTCTGTTAATGCATCATCTGTTAACGACGTTCGCAGATAGGTAAATTTGTCAATGTCGGCCAGATGACAGTTGTTGTGGTTCATACTGGCGAATGTATCACGAAATGTGAGCCAGTCTTGCAACCTTCCGCTGAATGTCGGTAGCTTCAATTCGGGTAGCTTAATTCTGGGCTTTGAATCGATCGTGGTAGAAGACTTAGAATTAGCGCTGACATTGGAACCACTCTCGGCTGCTTCTAGTACTCCCAAACTATGCTTGATTTCAAAAAATCGGTTCTCAAAATCTTTTATGATGCGCATATTGACCTCTTCCCGCTCGCTGATCCTCATCGCACGTTCGAGGGCTGCCTGTTCCTCGTCGCCTTCTATGCCAGCGTCCATTTCCGCATCGTCCGTTATCACCTCAATATTTTCTCGAACTCGAATAAACTTGTCGTACACCTCATCCAATTTCTGCATCCGATATTTCAGGGAAATAAAATCTCTTTCTGCCTGGTATTCATTAACAAATTCTTGCATGCTGTCCATTAGGCTCCGCAAATTCCGTTCCTGCTTCACCAGAAGTCGTAAGTCTTCTCGAGGCATGATTCACTATCCGGGCACGCACAACCACAAGATAATCAAACACCACTGCATGGTATCACAATTCCACAGAGCTGCACGATAAACGACGATTTATTCGCGATAGACAACAAGCCACCAACAGAAACGACGATGAAATTATGTCTCCGACTCTCACAAAGCGGTAAACCAAGCATGCACGGTATAGATCTTAATATTTCGTTCTAGCTGCCTGATCCTCAGTATAGGTCAGCACCACAGACTTACCTGAGCACACAGTACTTATCTTATTCCTCTTAATCGATGGGCGACGAGTGACTTGTAGAAGTATCCAAATCCGAAGTTTGCCGTTTTTGCCAAATTCTGGTGTTCCGTGCGTCCAGCTGGCCACAATAAGACAGGGATCCTCGAACAGCTTGCCAAAGCAGGATCAAAACTTCAAAACTGGCCGAATTTCACTTCTTTTTTATCACTGTTCCCAATTATACTGTCCCTGGGGGAGGGGAATTATCACTTGACCCGCGGGGGGAGGGGGCGAGGGGTTAGGTTACTTCACCCAAAGTAGTTCACTTAACACTTTACGGCTCAAATCCAACACTTGTGTTAGTTTTAGCTCTCTTTTTGAGATTTCCAAGGGAAGGGGGGGGGGGGGGAAACGGGGGGTGGTTTCCAGGGGAGTTTCCCAGTTCACTTGAGACAATCACCACCAGCACCACATATGGGCACAATATCAAAAAAGAAGCCCAAGTGTCGAAAAACGCGAACTATTTCACTTCAGTTTGCACTTCTCTAGAGGAGGGGCATTGGGCAATGGTCTTGAAGGGGAAGTGCACACGAATTGCGAACCCTCTTTAATTAGCAACTCCCAACGGTCTTCGAACCAAACAGTACCCGCTTATAACACCCAGCACTTAGATTCATTTTCAAAGTGGTGCACTTCTCGGTAATTAGTTGCCAATCACACTTGATGGGCCGAAGGGTAAGAGGTGCCAGTGCACTATATCCCTTGGGGAAGTGGAGAAGGATCACCCAAAATTGATTCCTTAACCCAACACACAATAACCCGACGCGATAAACACAAAATGACGACACAGGCGCATTTCTCGATCCGGCTCGTTTCGGACAAAATGATCTGATTTGTAGCCACTAAATGTTTGTTTTCGGATGGAATGTAGAAGCGCTAATTGATTAACGGAACACTTTTATTGTCTTCAACTGTTAGGTAACTTTATTATAAGTTTAAATGACTTGACTTAGACTGTTTTGACTTAATTTTTTATTATAGTTAGGAGCTATGTCTGATCACGACGATGGTTGCTTAGAACTCACTGTTTCATCAGCTGATCGGGTGCCGATCAGCTGTGTGGATCGAGAG
This sequence comes from Uranotaenia lowii, assembly GCF_029784155.1. Classification (NCBI taxonomy): domain Eukaryota; kingdom Metazoa; phylum Arthropoda; class Insecta; order Diptera; family Culicidae; genus Uranotaenia; species Uranotaenia lowii. Next base: position 68,606,999 of record NC_073692.1, on the reverse strand, counting down.
CATTAGAAGATAAGCGCTCATTTCCTCTTAGGGGAACATGCCTTATTATGCGCCACCTAAGCGAATCGCTGATTTTCTATGTATTCCACGTACAAATTGTGTTGAAAATGGGTGCAATCGTTGAAGAAAAGTGTTTTCTACAAATGCCTATGATATTTTATTGCTCAAATTGCTATAGTTGCTTCAAAAACTTGATTTTTAAAAACCATATTCAAAGCCACAGAACAAAACTGTGTTGCAAATACGCGCCGCTGTGTATTCAATATGCGCCTAGCAGCCGAACACACCCGAAAGCAGCCGAAGACCAAAAACACACCAATACTTACAGACGCTTTGACTGAAAAGAAAATCAAAATGGACTAATCAAAATTTTGAAAAAAATTAAAAGTAGATTTTTTGGGCTGAATTAACGCTCAAAATATGGTTTTAGACTTTTTATTTATCTTCAATGAAAATTGGCCTTTTTGAAAAATTAATGCTATTTTCAGCCTACTATGATTGGCGCGTTGTAACGAGGGCATGGGCCGTTATAGAACATACCCATAAAAAGCATACCTTTGCGAGTTCAGTATGATTTTTTAGCATAAAATCATAGTTTAGATTCTCCTCTATCGATGTGTCAGAAAATATTGTCTTATTCATTTTTCTCTGCTTGGTGACACCTTATTGAAAGTGTTTTAAAATTTAGATCAAAATAACGAAAAACCTAAATTGTGAAATTATCACGTCACAGGGGCATTTTAAGGAAAAATTCATACTTGCCATAACTAATCACAGCATTTAGAACAAATTGGTAATATTTTGCAGGCTTCAAATGTTTCAGATTCTTCAAAACAAAGGTGGCGCGTATTAGCCACATGGGGCGTTATATGAACTTTTCCCCTACATATAACTTCCCAGAGAATATTTGTTTGCTCTTTTTATGCTGTATCATTTTTGGGGCTTATTAAGGTGGTTCAAGTTAATGCGTTTACAATGACAAAAATGACAAAAATAAAATGACAAAAATGACAAAAATGACAAAAATGACAAAAATGACAAAAATGACAAAAATGACAAAAATGACAAAAATGACAAAAATGACAAAAATGACAAAAATGACAAAAATGACAAAAATGACAAAAATGACAAAAATGACAAAAATGACAAAAATGACAAAAATGACAAAAATGACAAAAATGACAAAAATGACAAAAATGACAAAAATGACAAAAATGACAAAAATGACAAAAATGACAAAAATGACAAAAATGACAAAAATGACAAAATGACAAAAATTACAAAAAAAAAGACAAATGACAAAAATGACAAATATCATGAAAATGTGATGAGTTTAAATGAAAGTTTTTTTTCAGTTTTTTTTTTTCTTGAATTTTGTTGTGGATTTTCTGAGTTTTGACAAATTTTGCCCGGACATTGTCCGGATTGATGGTCGTCAATTTGAAGTCGAATGCCCGGATTTTGCCAACTTTTTATTTAAAAATTGCCCGGTTTGTCCGGCCCGGATACGTGCTGAAAAAATTCTGGCAACCTTAGTCATGAACCTTCGCTTATCCATCCTGTTAATATTTAGTTGGAATTTTATTCTTAGGTTTGTTGTTTAACATTATATCTATAGCAGGTTTCTCAAAACAATGTTTCAACCTTAAATCTTAAATTTTAATTTAGTTTTTAAGAGTAGAAAATAAAACTTATTGAATATGAAAAATCAATCTTCTTCTTATTTTTATATTTGATAAATTTTTACCAAAGTTAAAAATGGTTTTGTTATTGTTTAAATTAATAAGCTTATAACTAACTATTTTATGCAAAATCAAAAGGTTTTTTTTAAGAAAGACACACACCGTCTTAGCCGATTTAGGCTTTACAGACTGAATAAATGACGCAAAATCTCATTATGTTTTTTTAACTTCATTAAAAATTGGCGACTTGTAGAACCATCGTTCAAAAGTTAGGATTTTTAAGAAAAACCTAACTTTTTATGTAGAACACCTCAAAACTGAATAATTATGTAGGATCTTTTTTTCTTTTTGTTTTGGGAAAAATTTTTTATCCATATTTTTTCGAAAACAAGTCATTTTCGATTGTTTTTTATTCAAGATGGAATTTTAAATATCGAGCTTGTTTCTCAGTGATAAAAAAATATTTTAAAAGCATGGATTTCTCAAAAAAAAGAAAAAAATTCAACTTTTTTCCATGTGGAAATAAGGATCTATTTTTACCGGGAAATTTTTCACGAACACCTTCTATGATAAATAACCGTTACCATTTTCATGGGAAATTTTATTAATATTCCATGAAATTAGCTTGCACCAACCTTTACCTGCAAATTAACTGAATTCGATGACGTTGAGTAATGTGCCGAATCATCACTTTAGGGCCGGTGTGACCGTTGCATAAATTAAATCTGCTTGAGGGAATAGATTTTTTTTGTTGCTTAGTCTTCCTTAGATGATGCAGTGATGGTGTCATCCTAAGGAACCATTTCTTCTAAAAAAGAAAAAAAGATAAGTTCCCATGCAAATGTCGTCCGAGGTCAAAAGGATTAGGGATCGAGAAACAGTTCGATCAAGGAACTGTTCCCTTCCGAAGATTGCAAGACAGTGCTGGAAGAAAAAATTAATTAGTCTTCATCCTGGAACCGGATCCCGGAAGGTTTTTGATGTGTGCTCCTGAACCTGCATAATCAAATAGTTAGTTTGGCCTTTTCCGGATGAGATGTTTTTTGGTTGTGTATCCTTTTTTTGCTTTTCGGAGATAAGATAGCATCGTTGACTGCAACGGGTTCCGAAGATTCTATCCAATGATTGAATTGCTAATGAGAAAGAATCCAGGATGCCGGGGAATGTTTACCGGCTGCTCTTCAAATTGTAATAATATTGTGCTCTGTCAGCGGCTGCATGCTGTGCAGGATTTGCTCGGTTAGGAAACGAGTTTTTCCGGGTTCCTACTCTTGGCTGGCCCGGATCATCCGGTTTCTGGTGGTTGTTTGGTTTGTTCAAGGTTGCAGCTTTTGTGGCACACCAAAACCGTGTCCCTGAACTAAAGGATGAACTGTCGTCGTCCTCGTCGTCGGCAGGATATTCAAAACATCCCTGCAGGTTTCGGTACCCACAAGTATTCAAGGTGTAACAACAGGAGCAGATGAACAATTGAGATGAGGCAGCGAAAAAAAATCCGGAATTAATTGAAATCCACTCTCAATATTTTTAATGGTAATGAGGGGTATAGTTCGTTAAAAATATTCAACCTGAATTATAGCGCATTCGGGTTCGTTAGCAAACACAAACGTAGGGGAATGAATTTGGGGTCCCTCAGTGTGGAAGCAACCTGAAACCGGGGAATGGCAAAATAACCTGAACATTGCGCACCTTTAGGGAGTCTGTGCGAGCTAGATTTTGCCGTACAGGCACCTTCCTCATATAAACCGAAAAAATAATCGGGAGGGCTGAACTTTTGGGATAAAATGGCATTAAACGTGACGGACACATGTGAGTTGGGAAAAACGAGATCACAATACAGCCAGCCGGTAATGAAAAGTGTATCATGATGGTGAAATCCTGCAGCTTTTACGCCGGTTCCGGACAGGATGCTGAATTCCCTCACTTTTTGGCACATATGGTAGGGTTTCCAGGATGTGATGAAATAAATGTGAAAGTGGATCTGAAGCCGCAATATAATTGAGCCCAATAGATTCTGCCATATTTTAATATTTCTCCCAGCTTTGGACTTGAATTCTTACAATTTTTTCTTTAATTTTGACTTATGAAAATACAAAAAGCTACATTTTTTTTTTCTAAATTTTGTATGTTTTTGAGACACTTTATGGAAATTTTTTACGATTAAATACATTGTCAAGGGAGAAATCGCTCTTTTTTGTAGTTTTTTGTAAAGTAATGGCTCAAGGTCTTCAAATAAATGTCTCTGTCCAATTAACCGTGCGATGAAGTAAACATTTGTACCGCGTTGATCATCATCATCATCATCATTTATCATTTATCATCCTCATTGATCCACTCCAGTAACCATAAGCACTAAAACATAGCCCTTGAACAACACTATATTCCCACAAATAACTCTGAATTGATGCTTGATTTGCACTTTTTGCTTACATAATGCAGAATTCATGTTAAAAAGGCGAAATGGCGGGCTGAATAAATGCTATCACAACATAAGCAATACAAATGTTGAATTAGAGCACCATTAAAACGTCAGCCGTATAAAAGCATTAACAGTGCATACTTATTTAGAACACCTTTTAATTATTTAATTGATTGATCATTATTGATGTGAAACGGTAATTCAAAATGAGAAATTATTCTTTGATAAATTAAAATGAACAAAAATTAAAAAATTAAATCATTATCTACACCATCAATCAGCCTGCTGAATGAAGGATTATGCCTGCTTAATGAAGGGTTCTATGAAATAAGAAGTGATTATAATTGAATTATGAATTACCTTCGATGAGTCTCGAACCGAGGACCCGCAGCAGCCTTTATCTTTCCTTGCGCCTTTACCATTTCGACCACTCTTGATGCTGATAAGGAAGGTGAAAAAACTCGTACTTCAAGTACTGTTCGTGTTACACCACTTCAAGCTTTATAAAAGCTTAATATAAGCATGAATAGGAAGTTTTAGTGCAACAGTCTTAATGCTTGTTAACTTTATATAGTAGCTCTATATGTGCATATCGTGTTATCATAAGTGCTAATTTTTTATTGCTTCTATGCATTAATAATGCTTATATAAAACTAAAAAGCATTATAAATGTGATATAAACTAACTTATGCATTAGAAATGTTGATTTGATGCTGATTAAGGGTTATGGCTTAATAATTATGGTTACTTGGGCATTGTTATGGATTGCGAATTGGACACAAAGAATGTGGAGAACCAAAATAAACAATGTTATGGTTCTGCTCGTGGCAGCAGAAGTCGTCCCCAAGTAACCATAAGCATTAAGCCATAACCCTTAATCAGCATTAAATCAACATTTCTAATGCAAGTTAGCATTATATCAACATTCATAATGCTTTTTAGTTTTAAATCAGCATTATTAATGCATAGAAGCAATAAAAAAAAGTGGTGTGACCCGAACAGTACTTTAAGTACGGGTTTTTTCACCCACCTCATCAGCATCAAGAGTGGTCGAAATGGTAAAAGCGCACGGAAAGTTAAAGGTTGCTGCGGGATCCTCGGTTCGAGACTCATTAAATGTAATTCATAATTCAATTATAGTCACTTCTCATTTCATTGAACCCTCCATTAAGCAGGCATAATCCTTCATTCAGCAGGTTGATTGATGTTGTAGATCATGATTTTATTTTTTGAAGTTCCGTTTCACATCAATCACGATCAATCAATTAAAAAACTGAAAGGTGTTCTAAGTATGCATTGTTAATGCTTTTTTACGGCTGGCGAAAAATGACGTTTTGATGATGCTCTAGTTCAGCATTTGTAATGCTTATGAAAGGCTTTGTTGTGATAGCATTTAATCAGCCCGCTATTTCGCCTTTTTAGCATTAAATCTGTACTATATACGCATATAGTGCAAAAGAAGCATTAATTAAGAGTTTTATATGGGAATATAGTGTTGCTTAAGGGCTATGTTGTAGTGCTTATGGTTACTTGGGTCTGCTGCTGTTCCGGATGCTGGAGGAAACCGTAAGTTTCAACACTTGATGTAATTTAATTTACGTTATTTTATTTAGGTATGCTAACCCAAGATTAGACATTGAGTAAACTTGTCTAGTTTATTTAAAAAAATCGAAGTATCTTTTTTTTGCAGTTTAATGTGTATAAAAGACGGAAAAAAAGTTTAGATTCCGGTTGATCTAGTTTAAATTGGCGAGACTTTCGTTTGGCGTATGTGATCAGATTTTGTACAGTCACCTTATTCACTTTCTTCGGCGCGAAACGCAATTTTGCTTTGAACTGCTTCTCGCTGATTACAGTTTTTTGGGTCTTCGTATGGTTTTGCTTAACAAGCGTCCAATATTTTTCGATTGGGAGAGGTTCTGGTGTGTTGGGAGGGTACTTTTCCTTGGGCACAACTTGAATATTATAAGCAGCATACCAATCCATGGCCATTTTTTTTCATAATGGCAGAATGCCAAACGCTTTTGAAGACACTCTTTTATGTAAACTTTCTGGTTCACACGGGTTTTATTGATCATAAAGGATACAAAACACCTTCATAATATTGGCAAAAGCTAGTTTTTCAATTGCTAAGGCAGTTCAGAACAAACTCAAATGTTGAAAAATTAATCATGAAACTCTAGAAAATTGAACACAACTCTTTCGGTGGCTCCAAGATACTTAATTTGTAACTTTTGGTCCAGTGAATTCTGAAATATCCAATGCTGATCTTCCGTGTTTCTTGGTTAAGATTTCATCGCGGTCAAAAAAGAAACAACATCGTGGTCGAAAGATGGAAAATGATGCTGCATAAGTTGAGGAGCCAAATTTTTTAACTCTTTTAAAACTTGAACTAAAAAAAATTAAATTTTGCCTTCATTCTTTTGCTAGGTCCTCGCACAATTCCCCTTTAATTTTTTCCTTAAAACTTTACCATATGTAGGGTTTCTAGCCTTTTGTCCTAGACTGGCTTACTTTAGGAAAATGTGCTAGTTTTGTAAATATCAAAAATTTACCTCAAAATACAAAAAAAAAAAACTACATAAAAACTAAACTAAGGCAAAAAGTTGAATTTTCACATGAAACAACCTGCTGCTTTCAAACGCTTTGATTTTATCAGGAAGAGTGTTTGTTTGCGAGCCTCCGAAAAAAGAGATATTTCAAGATTTTGAAAATACATTTTTAGTTACCTTTGAAATTTAAAAAAAAAAACCTCTTCTCAACTTGGAACTCAACTAGAAGGTTTTGAAACGTAGAAAAAAGTTATGAGATATTTCAAATTCAGACTTATTTATTGATGATTATGTAGAAAAAAATCATGTTGACCCCGGTGATCAAATCGTTAAAAATAAAATGGTCTAAAATTAGATCATTAAAAAAACGAATCCAGTGTATACAAAAAAAACGAAAACTTTTCGAACACTTTAAATAAAATATATATATTTTTGAGTTAATAATTATTTATTGATAATTCAGTGCCCACTATATCTATCAGATATTTTTTCCTTTGTGTAGATAGTATAACTTTCGAAAGATTTTTTTATTTAATTCTTTAAGCAAATAAATTCTACAGTTAAGAATAACTTTCATAAAAATTTACTATACAATATCTGTGCCCCTTCAAAGCTTTTTGAAAACAAATACTACATTGAATCCCCGATTTTTTCACCCCCACGACGCATTTTAGGGTGACAAATTGGGAGCAGGGACAAAATCGGGTAATTTTTCAAAAGCATTTTTTTTTAAAGTAATCCTTATGTAATCAATCAGAAAACATAATATCTGCGTCGTTCAAAACTTTCATGCCTTGCGAAGTAACAGGAAAACACATGACATATTCCGCCTCTAAAAATGCCTGGAAGACTCGAGCGATTTTTAAAATCTGGTTCCATCAGAACTTAGCACCAGCAGTACTCACAGTTGCATCTAAAGCAGTGGTTTTCAAAGTGGTCGCTACCACCCCCTTAGGAGCGTTGAGTGCTTTCAGGGGGGGTGGTGAGTTCCATTTTAAAATATGGGGGGCGTTGGCAAGGCTCAAGTGGGCAGTAAGGTGTTATTCACATTTTCACTAATCACGAAACAACGTAAATTTGAAAAAACAACTAGTAAGTTCGATGCCAAGGAATGAAATCACGTTACAGTACTAAATATTAGGTTCAATACTAAAATGTCTTTAATTTCATAGAAGAATTTTTTTTAAATTGTCACACATTTGTATACATTCTACATATTGATGTTATTTGGTTAGATTATTTTGAGTTATACTAAAAAAGTTTAATTTTAGATGGCAATGCTCGATAATCTTTTAAACTTATTGTCTCAAAAAATTTGCTTAGCATAAAAAACCTTCGAAAAGAATTGTATTAAAAGGCGTCATCTGTGATTTAGTGATAGATTTTTTTAAAGCAAATATGTAAGGCTTTTTTAAGGTAAGAAAGTTTTTTATTCATCTTTCAATCGATCAAAAAATCAATTGTGTCATTTGCTATGGATAAACTTTAAATGTATTCGGATATCACTAAGATTGCTGGAATTCAGTTATTATATTATACTAGCTGACCCGGTGTGCTTTGCTACACCATTCAAAATCGAATGATATTTTCAGAATTTACTCATATTTTTACTGTTTTGTTGGCATTATTTTAAATCAAATTACAACATAATTCATAAGCAACCGCTTTAAAATGAAAGCTGCAGCTGGAGTTTCGGATGGCAATACAAAAATAACTTAAACTTCTATTCTGAATCTTGATCCATAAATTTGTGTTAAAGATCTGATAATTTGAATCTGTTTCTTAAAGCTTCGCCTTAAAAAAGGAGAATCTCAAATAAATCGTACGCAAATAATTAAACTGATAAAATATGGTTGTTTTTGCTTGATATATTCTGGATATATGCTAGAAAACTGATAAGAGAGTCCCTTCTGTCCTCCCCCCCCCCCTGCTGAATGGGGGTGATCTTTAATAATCATACCCATTTTATTCATTCCCAAAAATCTTTTTGTATCAAATATTGTTAAATTGGTTGATAAGTTTTTAAACTTTACAACAAAATTTATATGGAACCCCCTCCTTTTTTCTCCTCTCTACACTGTAAAGCAAAAGGGTCTATAACAATCGTCGAAACATATCTCGTAACCAAGTACCTTTTCATGCCATATTTGTTTCCATTTGTTAGCTTCGTTAGCATAAATTGAGAACTAATGATAACAAAATTGTATTGAGCTAACCTCCCTCCTCCCATGTACCTACTCACTGAATAGAGCATGGCGTGTCAGATAATCATAGAATTATACCAAAATGATTTTCCATGTTAAGTTTTGTCCATTTCTCGGATTTTGTAGAAAAAAAGGCTAAATGAAAGCCTCCTCTTCCTTTCCTTTATTCCCAATTCTATCATCCCACTGCAACAAAGGAATTGTTTGACGTAAAAAAATTTCTCGTATAAAAATACCATCCTATGCCAAATTTGGTTTTATTTGCGTTGTAAATTCTTGAGTTCTGCATAAACTTGAAAGGAAGCACCATCCCCCTTCCGTTCTCCCCATTGAATGGAGGGGTGAGAACATAATATTCATAAAAGTATTTTTTGTTCTCAAATACTTTTGGATACCAAATTTTATTTCATTTGCTCTATTAATTCTCGAGTTATGCAAAAAAATTGTATGGAAGCCCCCCTTTCCTCCTTTTTATCTTTCCGTTGAAAAAAGGTGGCGCTTCAATTTATAATAGAAACATTTCTCGTATCCAAATACCCTCACATGCCAAATATGGTTCAATTTGCTCGATCAGCTCTCCAGTAATACTGAAAATTGTAAGGGAGACCTTTTCATCCACCTTTTTGAAGGTGTGAGGGATACGAAATATTCATAGAAGCATTTCTCTTACCCAAATATCATTCCATGCCAAATTTGGTTCCATTTGTTGTTGTAGTTCTTGTGTTATGCAATAAAAATTTTATGAAACTTCCCTCCCTCTTTCCTTACTACCCGCTGGAAGAAGCAAGGGGTCTCAAACAATCATTGAAACATGTCTCGTTCTCGAATATCCGCTCATGCCAATTTTGGTTCCGTTTGCTTGATTAGTTTTTGAATTATGTAAAAAATTTGAAAGAGGGCCCCTCCCACCTTTATATCTCCCTACTGGAAAGAGGGAGGGGTCTCAAATAATCATTGAAATATTATTCGTATCCAAATACCTTCCCATACCAAATTTGGTTCCATTTGCTTTATTAGTTTTTAAGTTATGTAAAAAAATATTAAAGAGGCCCCTCTCCCTTTCAACTGCAGGGAGGGAGGGGCCTAAAATAATCATTGAAATATTTTTCATATCGAAATACCTTCCCATGCCAAATTTGGTTCCAATATCTTGATTAGTTTTCGAGTTATATGAAAAATTGTAAGGTAGCCCCCCTCCCCCCTTCCTATCAACCCACTGAGAGGAAGGAGGGGTGTCTCATATTCATTGAAATATTCCCCGTTCCCAAATACCACCTCATGGCAAATTTGATACCATTTGCTTGATGGATTCTCGAGTTATGCAAAAAAATGTCTTTTATTTGGGAAGCCCCTCCCCCCTTCCTGTTAGGGGGAGGGGTCCCAAACCAGAATAGGAACCTTCCCCGGCCTCCATTAGCCCCACCTGCTAAGTTTCACGTAAATTGGGTTAGTAGTTTCCGAGTCTATAGGGAACAGACAGAAAGACAGACAGACAGACATAAATTCATTTTTATATATATAGATTTAAACTTTAAGACCCGTGAATGCTGCATAACTTAGACTGGATTCAAATTCAAATACTAAGAAATAATACTACTTTTAAGTTATTTCACCTGCTTGAAAGTAATAAATTTGTATTCAATCATGCAAATTTATAGTGAATATAGAATTTTATTTATCAAAATTTAGAATATATGATTTGATGATGATTTGATGATATCAAAACAAATTATCCCAAGTAATTTCCCAAGAAATTTTACATAAATTAAATGTTTACTGAAGGTTTGGAGCAATATGAGGCTCTTGGAGCTAAAAATGTTTCCTAAATTTGCATTTGCTTTGAAACGAAATAAACTGTAAATAAAATTCAAAAAATCTTGATATATAGTTTTAGATATAAAGAATCGTTTGCATTATTAAATCAAATTGATCTTTTCTACACTAATGATATAAATTTTAAAGAATTTTGAGTTTTCCAATAACAGGAAGCCAAAAGCCAGGCCCGTGCGAAAGACCCGCTCATGGGGGGGGTTGGGTTTGAAAATTCAAAATTTATATTCAAGATTTTCAAAGTTTTGAATCATTTCTCTCTCCGGCAAATCATCAATAAATTATTGAAAATATTGTTCCTTTTTTTCTGAACTAGACATTTGCTGAAAAATAAATACGAAGCAATCACGTTTACAAATGTAACATCAATATTTCAGAAAACACAGAAAACGAATGCGCTTTAAAATTTTGAATAAAAGCTTCGGGCATAGGAATAATGGAAATAAAATTCATCAATTTAACCCAGATTAAAACAGAAACAAAATCTGAATTCTAAAATAAATTTCAGAAAAGTTAAGAAATTAATAATGATTCAAAATTGTTCAGCAAAACTATAATAATTTTTGTTTATTAACATTCCTTTCCTTCATTTTCAATCGAAGGCTTGATTGAAAAATTCCGATGTAATATTTTAAATTTGAAGAAATATTTAATCACCATTTTTGTGAAATTTTGATAAGGAAAAAAATCCATTGTCAACTTGAGAGAATACCTACTTACTTGATGATTAAATTTACTTTGATAAAAAGAAGAACATTAATTTTATTTCTAGAGTGCCAGTGATCAAAATTATATTTTTATTTCGAAAATTAAAAATGTTGGACTGCAAAAATCGGAGAATTCATGTGAAAATTTAAAATGAAAAAAATATAAAACTTAGTAATTTTAATTGAAATTTATATCCAAACAAAATAAGACGTTAAAAAATATACGTTTCTAATATCGATGATATGGAGTTCATAAGGCTAAAAATGAATCAGTTTTAAGTGAAATCAATCATTGATAACTGATGCTCTAACAAATCTTCATGAAATTGAATAAAAAACTGATTTCTTATTTGTTTTTTATATTTAGTTTATTTAGAATGATAATGATGATGGTTATGATGCATGATCTAAAAAAGTTAAATTCGACAGTTTTTATAAACTTGGAATATGTCATTAACATACAAGCATGTCCGAGTCAAGTAAGAATATAAAAAATAAAAAAGATATTATTAAATTTTACCAATTTGTTGAAACCTGCATTTGTTTTTCGCTTAAAAATATCTTAAATTAAATTTGATTTAAATGGAGTAACGTGAACAAGCAGAAGACTGCTATAGTTTTTTTTTCGCAGAAACCAAAATAAGTTGTGATCTAGGGGGAAGTGGATTATTGATTTGAAGCCCTTTTTTCATTTTTTCATGTTGAAAAGATTTGTCAAAAAAGTTAACAAAGAAATTTTTAAATGATTTTCACCTATTTTCAAAAGTGATTTCAAAAACAAAGCTGTTAGACAAAAATCTAATTGCATATTTGGATTTGGGCACCCAAATTATTCAAAATCATCTCTTAAATTCTTTACACCTAGGAAAAATGTGAAATTTGAAGCCTTGAGTAATATGTCAAAAACTTTTAGGATATGGAGTTTAGGATTCAAAAGAATGAAAAACAAAAAATACAATTGAGGCTGAAATTGGTTTCTATAAGAATTTTCCATATCAGCATTAAATTTGGAATGACATTTAACTTTTTTAACAATCAAAGTGGTTAGTTATAAAGTCATCGATACTAGGATTTTGACTATTGTGCGTGTTCAACACTTTTCACATGGCTACCAATTTGTAATGTGTAAAATTAATATTCTATGAATGGCTGGTAAACGGTGGATAATGTGCAACACCAGACCCCATAGTGGTCATATCACCTCTTATTCACAACTCCTATCTCTACCTCCCCGTGGTGCCGGCTGGGATGCGAGTAACCTAAGCGGAGATCGGGTACCCAATCCCGGTGGATGCTTTGGTCGCATGCAGACTGAGAAGGTGGACGCACGCGTCTGTTCCCCAGGTCAGGGCGGCGTGCAACAACAACCGAGCGTCTGTTCTCCAGGTCAGGGGCGGCTCAAACAGCGTCTGTCTTGCAGCAAGCGGCTGAATTTATGAAATGCGGCTCCCGCCAGCTAAGTCCAAGATGGCAGCCCCATCGCGGGATAGGGACTTTAGGCTAACAACCTACTGCTCCCGATTCAGAAATTGTTACGGAATCCGAAAGAAATGACCGACCTGGAACTTTGGCGACGACTTTTAGCATGAAAACACGGACACGAATTGGAACTTGGAATGTTTTAACCCTTGCCCAACAAGGCAAACTGGAACAACTGGCTAGAGAGGCTAGCCGCCTCAAACTTGAAATTCTGGGACTGAGCGAAGTCCGTTGGCCTAATACTGGAGAACACAAGACACAATCCGGGCAAGTCCTGCTTTACTCTGGCATACGAGGAGAACATGCTACTCGGGAACGAGGAGTTGGTTTCCTGTTAAGCCCGCAGGCCTACGCGGCCCTCATTAGATGGGAACCGATAAACGAAAGAATAATCGTAGCCAGATTTAGAACACGGGTTAGAAACCTTACAATGGTCCAGTGTTATGCGCCAACTGACGTTGCCGACTTGCAGGAGAAAGAGCAGTTTTACAGTCAACTGAACAGCGTGGTAGAGAAAATTCCGAAGGGTGACATTCAAATCCATTTGGGCGACTTCAACGCAAAGATTGGCTCCGACAATCAGGACCTTGAGCGCATCATGGGGCGCCATGGTCTAGGACAGATGAGCGAAAACGGAGAGCTGTTTGTAGAATTTTGTGGCAACAACAACATGGTGATCGGTGGATCGCTCTTCCCCCATCGACCAGCACATAAGGTCACTTGGGTATCCCGAGATGGCCGAACAGAAAATCAAATTGACCACATCTGCATCAGCCGAAAATGGAGAAGGAGCCTTCTTGATGTTCGCAACAAACGAAGCGCAGACATTGCATCTGACCATCACCTCGTCCTTGGCGAGATACGACTGAGAGTTGCGCGTGTCCAACGGCGCGAGGAGAAAGTCGGGTGTCGATACGACGTCCGCCGGTTGGAGAATCCAGAGGTGAAAAGGGCATACGTTGAACAGCTAGAATCCCGAGCCTCGGAGCTGCTGACAGACGGAACAGTCGAAGAACAGTGGTGTGAAATCAAGAATGCCTTTATCACGACGAGCCATGGTACTCTTGGTAAAGTTTGTGGAAGAAGGAGTGAATGGATGTCGGATGAAACTTGGAGGATGGTCGATGATCGGAGAAATGCGAAAGTCGGAATTGAGCAGGCATGTACCGGGTCAGCCAACGCAGCCGCCCGCTTACGATATGCGGAGCTGGAAAAGGCAGTTAAACGAGCTTGTAGACGAGACAAGAGAGCCTGGACAAACTCCCTAGCCGAAGAGGGAGAAAGAGCCGCCGCCAATGGAGATATCCGATTACTATATGACATTTCTCGCCGCCTCAGTGGTGCAAGGACTAATGCAAGAATGCCGCTGAAAGACCGAGCAGGTCAGTTATTGACCGATCGAACAGATCAGCTCAAACGATGGACTGAGCACTTCGAACAACTCTTCCGAGTCACGAATAGCGATGGCCAACAGAACCCGCAGCTCGAAGCGCCAACAGTGAGTCGCATAAATGGCGTCAACTCGGAAGCGCCCTCACTGGCTGAAATAGAAGCGGCAATCAAAAACATGAAATCCAACAAAGCACCTGGGATCGATTGCATCCCTGCTGAAATGCTGAAAGCCGACCCTGCCCTATCAGCACAAATGTTGCACCGTCTTTTCGCTGACATCTGGGATACTGCAACATTCCCGGCCGACTGGATGCAGGGTATCCTCGTAAAGGTCCCGAAGAAAGGAGACCTGACAGAGTGCGGTAACTGGCGAGGCATAACGTTGATCTGTACAACCCTCAAAGTACTCTGCAAGGTGATCCTGAACAGGATCCAGGAGAAAATCGACGCTACACTCCGACGGCAACAAGCTGGATTCCGATCCGGACGATCATGTGTGGACCACATCACAACGCTACGAATCATACTGAAACAAATCAACGAATTCCAGGACTCTCTTCTGCTGGTGTTCGTTGATTTCGAAAAAGCATTCGACCGACTGAACCATGAAAACATCTGGGCGGCCCTAAGGCGAAGAGGAGTACCAGAGAAACTAGTCCATCTCATCGAAGCACAATACGAGGCATTTTCGTGCAAGGTCTTGCACGACGGTGTCTTGTCCGAACCAATCCCGGTAACTGCTGGAGTGAGACAAGGATGTATTCTATCACCGCTACTTTTTCTAATCGTAATGGATGAGATTCTGATTGGATCGATTGACTGTGCACCGAACCGAGGATTGCCGTGGAATCCTTCAACAATGGAGCAACTGAACGACCTTGACCTGGCTGACGATATTGTTTTGCTCGCCCAAACACAACCAGATATGCAGAGCAAACTCGACGACCTCACCGAAAGTTCCAAGGCAGCAGGTCTCAAAGTCAATGTCGGAAAGACCAAGTCGATGGAGATCAACACAGAAAATCCCTCCAGTTTCATGGTAGCTGGGCAACAAGTTGAGAAAGTGGAGTGCTTCCAGTATCTTGGTAGCCAGATAATGCCTGATGGTGGTACCAGAAAAGACATCGAAACCCGGATCAGAAAGGCCCGATTTGCGTTTGCGAGTCTCCGAAACATCTGGCGGTCACGCCAGATCTCTCTACGAACAAAAATCCGAATCTTCAACTCAAACGTCAAATCCGTATTGCTGTACGGGTGCGAAACTTGGTGCACATATGCGGTAACGACGCGAAAACTGCAAGTATTTGTAAATCGCTGCCTGCGGAATATCATCTGCGCTTGGTGGCCTGGCAACTGGATCTCGAATGAGGAACTGCATCGCCGGTGTCATCAAAGGGCGCTAGAAATCGAGATTCGGGAACGTAAGTGGAGATGGATTGGGCACACGCTGCGAAGAGATGAAAACGAGATTTGCAGAGAGGCGCTAGATTGGAATCCAGAAGGTCATCGAAGAAGAGGCAGACCCAGAAACTCGTGGCGGCGAAGCCTAGCCGCTGAAATCCGAACTGTCGACGAGAATCTTGACTGGGACCAAGTGAAGACGCTGGCTCCGGATCGTCAACAGTGGAGGTCTTTTACCACGGCCCTATGCACCGGAGGATCGGCGCGGGATCATTAAGTAAGTAAGTAAGTAAAATGAATGAATTTTGAAGTTCAAATGGTTGGTTTCAAATGTTAAACTTGTTTAGTTACACTTCCTGGTAAAAACCTATTTTTAACACGAGCTATTTAGAGTTTTTGTGTGTAAAGATTTGAGTTTCTATACAAAAGGTGTTAACTGAATTGCAAATCGAAATCTACGTATATAATTGATTAGTTTCAACTCGTAAACGTCATATAGATCTGTAAAACGAAATGTCTTTGGACTAGAGAATGGTTTGAGACAAAATTCCGCCGGAGGCGAGCCGAATTCTTGAAAAAAATTTCAACACTCATTTTTAAACACCTTTTGGGATCAAGTGATTTCCGGTAAATTCATTTTTTGTACTGAAAATTTTACTTGGAAAAAATCTCCATGGGGGGGGGGGGTTAAACCCCTAACCCCCCCCCCCCCCCCCGTTCGCACGGCCTTGCCAAAAGCTTATGGTTTTTCAACGTTTTTGATTATCATTTTTTTTTTAAAGATTTTCTA
The DNA here is from genome assembly GCF_029784155.1 of Uranotaenia lowii. NCBI lineage: Eukaryota > Metazoa > Arthropoda > Insecta > Diptera > Culicidae > Uranotaenia > Uranotaenia lowii. The sequence goes on along the minus strand of NC_073692.1, from coordinate 68,590,543 downwards.
AAATTAGCCCAGGGGGGCGTTGAGCTCGAAAAATTTGCAAAAGGGGGCGGTGAGTGAAAAAAGTTTGAAAACCACTGATTGAAAGGATTTCGAAAGCTATAATGTTTCTTGATAATTGCTCTGCACATCATATGAATGATGGGCTCAAAAGCGGTAGTGGCAGTGATCAAGTCATTCATGCCTCCAAATGTGACAACTATGATTCAACCTTTGGATCAGAACGTTTTACAGAACTATAAACTAAAAAATGGTCAAAAACTTTTACCGCATATCACGGGTTGTGAAATCGACATATATCATAGCATGAAGAACATTTTGTAATTTGAAATTTGTAATTTGTAATTTGTAATTTGTAATTTGTAATTTGTAATTTGTTATTTGTAATTTGTAATTTGTAATTTGTAATTTGTAATTTTTAATTTGTAATTTGTAATTTGTAATTTATTAACTTTAACGCAGCCTGTCAGTTACAATTAACTATTTCAGGTTAAGGAAATGTTCAAATATTTTGTAGGAAATCGCATGTTTCTGAATGCACGATGCTTGGGATGCTTGGGATGAAGCGGTTTAGTTATCAGCGTTACGTTATTTTCATAGGGGTGGGGGTACGTCGAACCGTTACGATCTGTGACATGGGGGGGGGGGGGGATAAAAAAAAGTGCATTGTTTGCGTTACGTAATTTATGGATGCCGCCTAAAAACGTTTACGTATGAAGAAACGTTCAGTATGACGTTGGATAATCAGTCAGATATAGGCAAGGGCCTCGAAGTATTGGAGCCATTAAACGTTTCAGAAGTAACATTAGACTCAGAATCAGCAGCATCGACCCGAAATGATTCGCGTGATTCTTCAAAATTTATAAATGATATTGAAGGTGTACGGATGTTGGACAAATTAGTTGATTGGGCTAGTGCTTCAGATCTCTCGATCCTTCGGTGTGATTTTCTTGCTGAATATTAGTAAAAATGCATTGAAGAAAGCTCAACTTTTATTTAAAATCAAAACAAGCTTATTGATAATGATGATGTGTCGTTGTATTTAATATTTTGATAGTATTTACCAACTTTATCATTGATCAAATGTGAATAAAAAACATTTTTCAAAAATCTGACATCTTTCTTTGTGTTAATCATAAGTTATCTTCTCTATCACTATCGATTTCATTATGTATAGCAATGTTCCTCAAGAATAATGTCTATTAACGCGGTATCAATTAAATATCAACCCAAAATGATAAAGTTTGAATCTGAGTATTTTCATATTGATTCAAATATGGTGACAAAATCGGAAGCAGACATAATCGGGGATTCACTGTAGATATATAAAAAATGGTGAACTCATGGAAAATGTTTCGGTTCCTCTTAGCACATCCATCTTACGGCAAACATATCTCTAGGTGTAAGGAGTTTATACGGAAAGGGTAAAAAATCTGTTGGGTTTCTTACTAAAACTGGATTCATATTATAAATTTTCAATTGTCCTACATTGATACTTGAAACTTGTTTTATTGTAAAAAATGGTACAAACTGTAATGTTTAATATAACCACATCACGAATAGCCTTATTGGTGTAAAGTGTCTGTAATAAAATAAAAAAATATACATAAATTAATATAAATATTAAGAATACAATGTTCCTGTATATTCCTGGATGAATAATAATCCATTGATTGTTCCATGTTTTTTTTTTAATTGAAATTAACGGTATGTGTGAACTCAAAACACCTGTAAATTATTTAAAAAACGTATTCCTGGTGCACTGTGTATTGGCAACGTTCAAGCGCAAAACTATTTAATTTTACAGTATGGTAACCCTACTGGTTAAGATACAAGCACAATACGCTACTACTTTCAAATGGAATTTGACAGAACAGAAACCAGGAGGGCAAAACCGGGAAAAAGGTAGAGATGCTTGTACAAATCAAAGCCAGAATTATCGACCCCAAAGTTTTTTTTATCTCAATATTCTTAAATTTTTGTAATACATACGTGCATTGTTCCCATCTTTTTAAGGATTAGAACTTGCGGTAGGTACTTAAAAGCTGCAGGAAATTCAGTGACGGTTAAAAATCAATGAAAACACTCAATCTGTCACAAAATTAATAATCCCTCCATTGAACGGCTGGGGTCCTGAAACGTAACCTTAAACTTTGAAAAACACAAATCCGAGCTGAGGCTCACTTCTTCGATGGAAAACAAATTTCAATTTCGGTTTGCTGCTGCCATTCGATCGGCTATATTCAGTTGCTCTTGAGTCACGGTCATTGATGAGATGATATCGCACTCAATAAATAATACAGCACCTCCCTGGCCGAACAGCCTAGAGTCCAATCCATTTACTTAGGAGCATGGCGAATCCGAAAGGCGCGAGAAAAACCATGAAATTGAATTTTGAAACCAGCAATTTTGCAATAACACCTTAACATTAATCTTCAAAAGTAAACTTACGCGAGTCAGGCAGCAGTCGTTCATTGATTTTGGGCCCGTGTTTTAATGGTAAAGCACCGACTGAGGACCAACAGACTTAGGTTAGGTTAGGACCAAGAAGGGAACGAACGATAAATTGCAGGTACTCAACCTAAACCAAAAGAAACCCCAGGAGCCAAACAGAGCGTTGCTGCTTTGGCCCCAGTTATCAGAACTTTGGCAAACATAATCAAACACGATTCAAAGCGTCTACCACGGTTCTCATGACTAGAAATCCAATGTTCTTCTGATACACTGACCAAACACCAGCAAAGTTGCAAGGCGCTAACCCCGGGAGCTATTGCTATTCATCAGAAATCAGCCCCCTTGAATGGGAGATAAGTTAACCGCAAGTTAATAAGTTGAAGCCAAAAAACGAATCAACCT